>NW_022605575.1:64612-69020 GCF_008692095.1 Etheostoma spectabile
TGTGTATCTATTTTATTCTCTTCTTTCTCCCAGCTGGTCTGGAACTCTACCCCCCCCTCCCCTTTCATATTATTCTGGTTTATGGTACGAGTGGTGGTGTACATATGTTTTGTTTTTCCTCCTTGCCTTATCTGTGTTAATGTTGAAAACCATGTGATGTGATCTGCAACCTAATTTCCCTATGGGGACAATAAACATGAACTAACTAATCATCAGAAGAAGAGCTGTTGCACCACTGCTGCGTATTAAAAGCCATTCTAAATAAATAAGTTTTAAGTTTTGATATAAAATGAACAACATCCGTTACAGTGCGAACGTCTGGTGGGAGCTTGTCCCAGAGTTTAGGGCCAGCAACAGCGGAGTACCTCGACCTCGGGACTTCTAGAGTCCGTAGATCTGAAGGTTGTGTTTTTGTCAAAAGGAGACACAAGATAGAAAATACCATGAGAGTTTACTGGTGACAGTCCATTAGCCAGATGACAAGTCAACGTGTGATGGGAGGATGCTGTGAGACGGTAGGGGGGGCGAAGAGGAATCCAAACTGTGGGGAAGGGGGTAGTGAAGATCCAAAGGTGAGTCTGAATGCTGATGATCTGGGGAGGATCGTATGACGTGGGGGGGGGGGGGTAGAGATGTGTTACCTACCACACAACACAAAGCAAAAACCCAAAGACGCAAGAAGTCCGATAGCAACGCCGAACACGTACGTAAGGGGCTAACAATGTTATAACGACTGGATGTCAGGTCACGGTATAACAGCCGGTGGTGGTGAGACACAGGTGGGAACAGGAACAGGTGAGAGGGCCGGATGAATGAATGGAGACCACGCCTCCCCAGGTTGCTTGGCAACAGGAACCAGTGACGTACAAGACAGCAGACATACCGACACCAGATTCAGAGCGAGGGACGCCTGACAAAGGAGTGTGGTGGCTTTGGGAGAGCTTGAGGTCCCGTTAGAAAGGCTGTCTGACAGCAAGGTGAAACGCTGAAAATACTCCAAATGGAGCGTACACCTAAAGGGATGCTCTGTTTACTCCAGCTCTGTGTCATGGCAGTGTGGGCGGATGAACGCCTTCCCTCCGGGGCGCCAGCTTTCAGTTTCTCAGACGCGGGGTGACACTTATTGTGCAAAGTAATTCGAATTATAGCCGTTGTATATGGTTTCAAGGGGGAGGGGGGGGGGGGGGGGGAGCACAAAACGGGGTCCTTTGCCAGAAAAATGTTAATGATTTGAATACCAATTCTTGCATTTCTACATACATTTAGAGACTATGATATAGCGCTCTTTGCCAAGAACAAATCTCTACTTTCATTAATTTTTGGGGCGTCTTATAACATTTGCAAAACAAATTGAAGTGTTTTTGAAATAGTATTGAGTAAAAGTTGACATATTCCAGTCTGTGATTATCATCAACATCCATTCCTTTAATTTTAGTCTCAATAATTCCTAATTTCTGCTTTTCTAACTCAAACATTAGGAATAATTTCCTGTAAATGAGGTTTATTGACCATAGATTTTAAATTTTAATGAAAAGAAAACAGAGGTGATAAGGTTTGGACCTGGTGGCTCATATGAGATCCCCCCACTGAGCTGGGCCCTCTAGCCTCATATCTTAAACCAACAGTTTAAATCTTGGTTTTAGACTGGACAGTGATTTAAACTGGACAGCCAAATCAACGCCACAGCAAATTAAGTTTTTTTCATTTGAGGAAGCTGGTAAAGGTGAAACCTTTCCTTTCCAGGCAGCAGTTAGAAACCGTATCCATGCCTTCATTTCTTACGGCTGGATTACTGTAATTCCCTTTGTTTGGACTCAGTAAATCCCTACTTGCACGTCTGCAGCTAGTCAGAATGCTGCTGCAGGGTTTTGACATGGAACCCGGAGAGAGAGAGAACATATCACTCCGTCCT
Source organism: Etheostoma spectabile (assembly GCF_008692095.1). NCBI lineage: Eukaryota > Metazoa > Chordata > Actinopteri > Perciformes > Percidae > Etheostoma > Etheostoma spectabile. The sequence continues at coordinate 66,525 of NW_022605575.1, forward strand.
GGCTTCCACTGGCTGCGTGTGCATTTTAGGGTCCATTTTAAAATCCCTTTGATTATGTTAAAGCTTTAAACGGTTTGCCCCGTCTTATTAACTAGCTACTCAACCGCTACACTCCCTCCCGGTCACTCCGGTCGGCTGACCAGTTGCTCCTGGCGTCCGCCGGATCCAAGCGGAACTTGAGGGGACAGGGCCTTTTCTGTTTGTGCTCTAAGTTATGGAACGCCTTACCTTTGACCATTCAGGCGTCTTCTCAATACGATTTTTAAAACTCTTCTTAAAACTCATTTCTACACTTTGGCTTTCAACCCAAACTGAGACTGATTGTTATCTGTTTTTTATATGTGTTATTGGGTAGACTTCACCCCCAGTTTATTATTTTTATGATATTGTGACTGGTTATTTTATCTGTGTTTGCTGCCTTCATGGTACACACTTTGTTCAGCTATTGCTGATGTGAAAGCGCTTTATAAATAAAGTGATGATGATGATGATGATGATAGATTCCAAAAATAACTGTAAAACTAAAGTTAATAAGTTAGTGGTACGTAGTGTTGAAAACGTCAAAAAAGTGACACAAATGGGACAAAAACGTAAGAAAAAGTTAAAAAGATTGATTAAAAAAACCTTTTTGACAGGAAGACAACACACGGGTTAATAAGTGTAATGTTTTTTAAAGTTTGATGCAACCTCAACCTTCAGCTGAGCATGCATACGCTGTATGGAGTTGGATGCATTGCAACATATATAATATAATATATAATATATAATATAATATAAGTGTTATCTACTGTATGAAGTAGTCCCAGTCCTGTGGTGTGAATCTTTAACGCTCTGTTTCCCTTCTTGTCCTCTGGCTGAATAGATCACAGTCTAGCTGGACGCAGGATTTACTTCGTTAGACTGAATGAGTAATTACCCAAATGTATGTGGTAACCAGTGTGTGACTCAGATTAACATTGTGCTCATGCTCTGGTTGCTCGGGTAACATTTTATTGAATATTTAGTTTGGACACGGCTGATGCCCACGTGGGATTAAATCAACCGGCACTGTTGGCTTTTGGCAATTTTAGCTTTGATGAATTATTATTAACAGTAATATTAACAGGCTGATATTTATAGCAACATAGGTTATATATACACCATGATTTATTGGGGAAAACCAAACTATTCCACGTATAATCAGACATTCATCACCCCTATATGACCCGATTGAACGACCCTTTGGGTTTTAACCCATTTCCAGAAACGGCGACGATTCAAATATGAGATTGGAAGTCGAATCTGACTCCTCAGGAGATGTCAAACTCAATTTAATTAAGGGCCCCACTGGACAAATAGTGTCCCCTCAAGGGCCAGACATCTACAGTTTATTGAAGTGTTTTATTAAAAAAATTTGAGGGGGTTTGGCACACAACTAGCCAGAAAATTGTCCAAGAATAGCGGCGAAATTTGCCAAAAAAAGCAACAAAAACGTCTGAAAAGGGACTTAAACTAGACAGGCCAGAATCTAATGTGAAGCTGTTATGGATCAACTAATTATACTAATATTCGTGGCCGATATTTGGCAGTTTTTAGGTGATTTGTATTGGTGTTGTATTTTACTATAGTTCATAAATGAAAAAGTGTTCTAGCAAAACAAGTTCCCTCCCGAGGTTATGTTGCAGCGGCACCGTTGCTCTGTCCGGCGCCTTGCAAGACAATTGTGATCCCGTGTGTCTCCCGTCCCATCTTGTGTGGACTAGCCAGACCCCCCTGGGCAGCGCTGTGGAGGAGGGTCTGGCGATGCGAGACTGTCCACAGTGTTGTCAACACATGCCCTCGATTCATATTTTGCTTTTTCAAGTCGAGAGGACAACACAGAGCTGTCTCCTCGAGATGAATTTGAGCCCCTCTCACGTCAATACATGTCAGGCTGAGATGAATGGCGTCCTCCGCTGTCCGCTTCACATGTCCTCTCGCTCTGATGTGTGCCAGGGGTTTACACCTGCACTGGGTGTTTCGATGGGGGGGGGCATCCATCCATCCATCCATCCATCCATCCACAGCTGTTCTGACTGAAAAAAACAACAACATCCCATTATTCTTGTTTTCTTTTTGCGCCGCTTGTGTTCACAGGTGATTCATGTCTTTTTGAATTGAAAGCACTCTCTTGGCCATCAGTTGCACTAACTGACCGCAGGGTGACGATGTAATTAAGGTCGTAGTTCCTGGGGGGGGGGGGTCATTGATCGCTCCATGCCTCCTCCAGCTGGGTCTGATGCGCTGTGGAAAAAGCTCCAGTGTCGACGTACTTATTCCCCCCCCCCCCCCCCCCCCGATGATAATACCTGAGTGAAAAGTCCTTCATCTCCAGCAGGATGACCACGGGGTGGTGGGACGTCTGGCAGCTCCACTTACTGACTTCTTGTTGGGCCTGGGTGCTAAATTTAATATTTTTTATGCACCGACCAAATTGCCTCATATCCCTTGTATGGTATTCGGGTCAAATTGACCCAT
>NW_022605575.1:69030-69143 GCF_008692095.1 Etheostoma spectabile
TACAAGAAGAAAAATGGTCCAAGTTACATTTTTTTTATACTTGAAAATCAACGTCCTTTCCTTAATTCCTGTGATTAACATGTATTCCTGACTCAACTCAGAACATTATTCTG
>NW_022605575.1:69153-69247 GCF_008692095.1 Etheostoma spectabile
TTATGTTGTTTCCATAGTGGACTTTTAACATGAATTATGACCTTATGATTTAAAAAAACTAACCCCACTTCCATGTTTAATAGTGTGCTAGTAG
>NW_022605575.1:69257-69375 GCF_008692095.1 Etheostoma spectabile
ATTCCCTAAACATAGATGTTATCTCAGCTGTTGGAAAGTGAGATGAAGACAATATGTGTTAATATATTATGAAGTCAGAATTGTTTTTAAAACCCCAAATAAGTCCCGGGTCAGTTTG
>NW_022605575.1:69385-69577 GCF_008692095.1 Etheostoma spectabile
CCGAGGGACACGAGAGGGTCCCGGAGGTGAAGACAATATAAGGGTTAAATATCGAAAAATACCTCATCATTCAAAACCCAATTACAGTATCTAAGAAGTAGATCTCATTAGCGTCAGTGAGACGGTAAGCATGCAGCGATCTTCTGCCAAGAAGACGTGGAAGTAGAAAGACGACCCAAAACGGCTTTTCAT
>NW_022605575.1:69587-69862 GCF_008692095.1 Etheostoma spectabile
TGTTTCTGTCAACTTTGAATGAAGTGTGTTTTAACGATGCTAAAATTACTGTTTATTTACATGGAGTCTGGTGGGTTTAGAAAGCGCAATATTGCTGATGTTTTAATGTTTAACCCTTGTAATGTCTTCACTTTGGGACCCTCTCGTATCCATCTGGTCACATTGACTTATTTGGGGTTTTAAAAACAATTCTGAAATACATTTTTACTTCATAATTTATTAACAAATATTGTCTTTATCTCCATTTCCAACAGCTGAGATAACATCTATGTTTA
>NW_022605575.1:69986-71097 GCF_008692095.1 Etheostoma spectabile
AATGTTCTGAGTCAGGAATACATGTTAATCACAGGAAATAAGGAAAGGACGTTGATTTACAGGTAGAAAAAATGTAACTTAAAAAATTTGAAATGGGTCAATTTGACCCGAATACCATACAAGGGTTTACAAAAAAATCGTACTCTTTAACAGAAAAGTTGACCTCCGTAGAAATCCTTCCAAAATGTTGTCAGACACTTGGAATAATAATCTGAAACGAGCACTTTAGTGAAGGTAAATGCAAGCTATACAATTGTCCTATTAACTTGCATTGTAGCTCGTTTCGTCTTTGCCGACTGCAGCGATCTCGCTTAAAACTGGACCAATGTCCCAGATTGTTGTTCCCATCAGTCACTTAGACGCAAAAACATATTTCCATAAAACATATTTACATAACTATTTACTTATAAAAAACAGTAGAAGGACTGGTTGGTTTGGAGAAAATCAAATATCACTACATATGTTATCTGTTTTACCAAACACCTCAATGTCGATATATTTATTGTCATTGCATATATTAACCCTCATATCTGGCATCAGACGGGAGGTTTTAGGTGAGGATCTGGCTTCAGGCCGGAGGTTTTAGGTGAGGATCTGGCATCAACGGAGGTTTAGTGGTCCTTACGGGGTTTAGGTGATGTCTGGCATCAGACGGAGGTTTAGAGGATGGCTATGCAGGTTTAGTGAGGATGCTGGCATGCGAGAGAGTGTTAGGTGGGAAGCTCGGCATCAGACGGGAGGTTAGGTGAGGATTTGGGATCAGCACGGGGAGGTTTTAGGTGAGGATATGCATCAGAAGGAGGTTTTAGGTGAGGATCTGTCATCCGGCGAGGTTAGGTGAGGATTGGATCAGACCGGAGGTTTAGGTTGGGACTGCTGGCATCAGACGGGAGGTTTTGGTGAAGGAGGTTTCGGTGGGATATGGAACAGGCCCGGGAGGTGGGTTTTAGGTGAGATTATGAATCAGACGGGAGGTTTTAGGTGAGGATCTGGCATCAGGCCGGAGGTTTTAGGTGAGGATCTGGCATCAGACGGGAGGTTTTAGGTGAGGAGGTTTTAGGTGAGGATCTGGCATCAGGCCGGAGGTTTTAGGTGAGGATATGGCATCAGA
>NW_022605575.1:71107-71476 GCF_008692095.1 Etheostoma spectabile
TAGGTGAGGATCTGGCATCAGGCCGGAGGTTGTTTTTTTTTGGCACAAAAAATAGGCCGTTGAAGTAAGCGCTGAAAAAGTCAACAATAAAAATGTCAACATTTTTTGGCAAAAACATCAAAAAAAGAGCCCACAACATTGAAAAACTGACAATAATGTTGTAAAAAAAATTTTTTTTTCATGGTTGACAGGAAGACAACACAAGGGTTAATACAATGAAACTCTGTTGGTTCGTATTGTGGGACAATTCCCTCTCAAAATAAAAAAGCACCAGAGACGATTTCTAGTCCCTGTTTAGTCAGATAGCTAACTTAAGCTAACGTTAGCTTTGTAGAGACCGTGGGATTTTCCTAAACTGAATAAATACCG
>NW_022605575.1:71486-71697 GCF_008692095.1 Etheostoma spectabile
CACCAATCTGTTATGCTAGCTCAGTGTTGTTATAACTAAGATATCTGCTGAAAAATATAACTTTTCCATAGATAGATATAGCTACTATAGCCTTGCAAAGTTTAAGCAACAGACTATTTCCTGTTCCTGTTTAACGTTAGCTTAAGTTAGCTGGCTGACTAACGTTAGCTTTGTAGAGACCGTGGGATTTTCCTAAACTGAATAAATACCG
>NW_022605575.1:71707-72970 GCF_008692095.1 Etheostoma spectabile
CACCAATCTGTTATGCTAGCTCAGTGTTGTTATAACTAAGATATCTGCTGAAATAAATAACTTTAAGCTAACGTTAGCTTCATAGAGATTGTGGGAATCCTCAAACTGAATAAATACTAAACTGCTTTGCTAGCTCAATCTTATTATAACTAAGCTATCTGGTGAAAAATAAGTTTTCTATGAACAGATTTATCTCCTGTACGTCCATTAACTTCACATGTAGCAGCTTTCAAGTTTAAACATAGCGCCGTGTCACCTGCACAGCTAGTGTCTGAAACCAGTAGCAGTTAACTCCTGAATGATGGAAAAAATAACTCTTATAATCCGATGAATCACTTCCTATAACCATGTGGGGGAGCTTCTGTGTGTTTCCACTGTTTCCTGATTCATTTTCATGAATACTTGTGTTCAAAAACAGTTTATGATTCAGCTCTGTGATGTTGACATGGAAATGGCGTGTTGATATTTTTAGGGATGAGCGTGGTGGGCTGTCATGCTGATAAATGTCCAATTGACCAGTCATAATCGCCGGCTCCCATCAACTTGTTTAATTTAGCACATTTTCACTCAATCTGCTCAAGAGTTAAACTGTAGAAATCACTCTCATGTACAGTACGTGATTTTGATCATTTCGTGGCATCAGTGAAGTACTTGTGCATCCTAAATGGTTTGAGGTGTCCTAAAATTAACTGTAAGAGGTCCATAACCGTTCTGTATGACCCTTCACCATTTTAATGCTAATTTTTTTGCTTCCAAAATGTGTAACGATCAGTGGCCCAGCTTCATACTAATGAAATATTCGGCCTTGCTGCGGGGAGGGTGAGTGGATATTACTGTGGAGATCCTTTTAATATAAAATGTTAGCCAGCATGGCATGTTGAAGCAGTGGGCAGGTGGTAAAAGCAGTGGGATCTGAACAATAACCAAACGTGAAGAGATGCAGCTTGCTGCTGAACAATGGCCGGGGGATTTGGATGCAGAGACAACATTACAGAAACTGGGCAAAAAAAAAAGAGAAATGGAAAAAGTTCAAGTTTTAAGACCTTTTATTTGTCCCCGAGGGGCGATTAATTTTGCTGCAGTAGCAAGAAGTTGACACACAGCACATGACAACAAAGACGACAACATGGATTAAAAATACAGGATCAGACCAAATTATCAGACCAAAACTTTAGGCTATTTCAGTTCCTCTCTTTTTCCTCTCTGGAAAAAATGCATTTTTGCACAAATGCCTTTTTGAACCGAACCATCACAATTTGCACA
>NW_022605575.1:72995-79594 GCF_008692095.1 Etheostoma spectabile
GCGGTTAAAGCCCAACTGTTCTAATCTGTTCAGATAAAGGCATGGAAATCCCACCGTTTTATCACACTTTTCAAACTTGGGGCCGGGCTTTGGCTTTTATTTTTAACGGGCTTTTTTGATGTGCTACTAAAACAAATAAAATGAATTGAAATATTGTCAATCAGCTATAAAAGGTCGGCCTTCGTTGCTGCTTTCAGCTTTCAGAGCCGTCTGCTGGTTGTGAGCTCGTTGATTTTAACTAGACTCAATCGTTCAGCTAAGTCCCACATCACAACCCGCTAGCTTTTAGTTCCACCACGTATGGTAAATCATGAGTCTGGCGGTAACCAACCAAGCGGCTGCACTGCAGTGTAACGGAGTTAAAAAATGTATTTCAACTCATTCTATTTCCCAATTTACCGTTTATAACTTTATAAATATCAGTAATGTTTTGTTGGATGTTGTGAATTCATCTTGTATTGATACAATTAAGTTTCCACATTGCCATTGTTTTCCTTCAGAGATTTGTTACGGCATTGCGCTCTTTTGTGCCTCCTGTGTTGCCGTAGCTTTTTCGGTGTCCCCCACAATAAGACGTTCGTTGTATGGCTGAGTGATGGTGTTGGTAAAATGCCGCTAGCGCTGATTTTATGGTTTTCTTTGAAGTATTGTGTTGGTGACCCTTCAAATTAGTTGTGCAAAGGTATCACTGTTACCTGACTTGCTTTCTTGCGCCATTTTTACGGTTAAATGTAGCTTGTAATGACGCATTGTCTAACTTTTCTTTTCGCGCCGTTTCGCTCTGCTTTGTATTGAACGTAAACCACGGCGGTACATTATGAGTGTGGCATTCTGTTGTGTTTGTTTATGTCAGATGCTGTTAAGGCTGGAAACAGACATGGATGTCATGTGTCGCTTCAAGCGTGTGCGTGTGTCTTTTTGTTGGATGTAAACCGATTGTTATTATTGGTTACTTTGTTTTCTTTGAAGTTTGTCAGTGTGGCCGAGTTGTTTCGTCATGATAAATCTGTTGCACCGCCTAACTGACCGTGCGGGGTTTCATAGGCCAACAAAACGTCTTGTGTCGCGAGGCTGTGCATTGCTGTTATATATTGAAATCAGACCACTGATGCATGTTGTCTTCACAGACAAAGAATATTCCAGGAAATACGATCGAGTGACGTGTTTGTACTTTCTACCTGTCCACCATCTGTTTTACAACACAGTGCCCAACTAGCTGTGCATGTGAGGCCAACGTGAAACCAGATTATTGATTTTTTGTCTTTTCAAGCATAGTCTTTCGACCTATTAAATGCAACTGGGGGACAATATCCTTCTACCTTTTTTTTGTGCCCGGCTCTTCATTTTGCTTGTTGTAGCTTAAAACAGTTGCTGATTCTATTCAGCAGATAGTTCTTTCGTCGTCTAGGCGACGGGTACGCTTATTGACGTTATTTGTTGTGGATGTGAGTGTCAGCTGAAATGCTAATGCTAATGATAAGGCAACGACCCCAAATATGTCATGTGCGGCTGGCATGCCAGACAGGGATCTCCTAAACAATACGAGGTAACCGGATTGGTTGTTTGTGACTGTGGACTATTAAACTTTTATGTTTGTATTTTCTTTCCCCATTTAACTTCAACTTCAACTTCACTTTTAACTTTGCATTTTTATATGTTCAGAGTGCATACAGAACAAATTTGCGTTGCAGTACAAGCTTATAAATAGCATTGATATTCATGGGGTCAGATGGAATACCTTTAGGATTATGATACAAAAATATCTACAGAAGGCAGCAGTCATCAAGTGTAAAACAGTGCATGGGATAAACAGATGTGCCGTATGCACTCTGTACATATAAAATGACAAATAAAGTTGAAGTTGAAGTTGAAGTTGAAATGGGGAAAGAAATACAACATAAAAAGTTTAAGTCCAAGTCCAAAAACAACCAATTCCGGTTCCTCTGTTTGTTTGGCCCTGCTCTGGGCATGCCCGCCGCACAGCTATTTGGGTCTTTGCCTTAGCATTAGCATTAGCATTCAGCTGACACTCACATCCAAAGCAAATAACGATCAATGAAAGCGTCCCAGTGCCATGACGACGAAGACTTATCCTGTTGGAAATCAGCAACTGTTTTAAGCTACAACAGCAAAATGAAGCCAGGGGCACAAAAAAGGTAGAAGTGATATTGACCCCGTTGCATTTAATAGTCGAGACTTGCTTGAAAAGACTAAAAAAATCAATAAGTCTGGTTTCAGTGTGGCCTTCACATGCACAGGCTAGTTGTGCACTGGTGTAACAGATGTGGACAGGGTACGAAAGACAATCACTTCAATCGACGTATTTCCTGGAATTTATTTTTCTGTAGAAGACAACATGACATCAGTGGTCTGTTTCCAACATATAACACAGCAATGACAAGCCTCAGCGACACAAGACGTTTTGTGTCCTATTGAAACTCGCCGCACGGTCAGTTAGGGCGGTGCAACAGTATTTTATCATGACGAAAGGCACCACTCGGGGCCACACTGACAACTTCAATGAACAAAGTAACAGTAATAACAAATGTTTACATCCAACAAAAAGACACACGCACACCTGTAGAAGACAACATGACATCAGTGGTCTGTTTCCAGCATTAACAGCATCTGCACCTAAACATCACACAACAGAATTCACACACTCATAATGTACCTCCGTTGTTTACGTTATACAAGCGCGCGAAAACGGCGCGAAAAGAAAGTTAGACAATGCGTCATTACAAGCTACATTTAACCGTAAAAATGGCACAAAGCAGTCAGGTAACATGTATTAACTTTGCAAAAATAAATGTTGAAGGGTCACAACACAATCTTCAAAGAAAACAATAAAATAGCGCAGCGGCATTTTACACACAACCTACCTCAGCAATACAAGACGTTTATTGTGAGGGGAAACCGGAAGCTACGGCAACACAGGAGGCACAAAAGAGGCGCAATGCAGTAACAACATCTCTGCAGGAAACAATGGCAATGTGATAAATTAATTGTACTCAATAAGATGAAATTCACAAACATCCAACAAAACATTAACTGATATTTATAATTTAATAAAACGTAAATTGGAAATTAGAATTAGTAAAATACATTTTTAACTCCGTTACACTGGCAGCTGCAGCCGCTTGTTTGGTTACCTCCAGCCTCATGATTTTACATAACGTGGTGTGATTACTCAAAGCTAGCGCTGTTGTTGATGTGTGACATTAGCTGAACGATGAGTCTCGTAAATCAAAGAGCTCCCAACCAGCCGACGGGCTGAAAGCTGAAAGCAGCAACGAAGGCCGACCTTTATAGTGCTGATTGACAATATTTCATTTCATTTTTATTTGTTTAGTAGCACATCAAAAAGCCGTTAAAAATAAAAGCCAAAGGCCCTGCCCAAGTTTGAAAAGTTTTGATAAACTGTACGGATTTCCATGGCCTTCTCTGAACAGATTAGAACAGATTGGGCTTTAACCGCACATCCAGGTTGGGTCGCAGCGGCAAAAGTAGAGTCAAAGAGTCAAAAGTACAAGTTATCTGTCCACTAGTCCAAGTGAAGTCTCGAGTCCAGAGAATAGAGTCTCGAGTCCAGAGAATAGAGTCTCAAGTCCAGAGAATAGAGTCTCTAGTCCAGAGAATAGAGTCCAGAGAATAGTCTTGATTCCAGAGAATAGTCTTGATTCCAGAAAATAGAGTCCGGAGAATAGAGTCTTGAGTCCAGAGAATAGCGTCCCAAGTCCGGAGATAGAGTCTTGAGTCCAGAGAATAGCATCCCAAGTCCAGAGAATAGAGTCTTGAGTCCGGAGAATAGAGTCTTGAGTCCAGAGAATAGCGTCTTGAGTCCAGAGAATAGCGTCTTGAGTCCAGAGAATAGAGTCTTGAGTCCAGAAAATGGAGTCTGATTCCAGGACTTGAGTACTCCAGCACTGGTCCCTGTTAAATGAACCATCAGGGGATTCGCTCTAAAAGGGGACCCTTAACTTCCCTTTCCCGAGCCACATTAATCAGCTCCGACTGGGGGATCCTTAGGCGTTCCCAGGCCAGGTTGGTGATACAATCCCTCCACTTAGTCCTGGGTCTTCCCCGAGGCCTCCTCCCAGCTGGACGTCCCTCCACTTAGTCCTGGGTCTTCCCCGAGGCCTCCTCCCAGCTGGACGTGCCTCCACCTAGTCCTGGGTCTTCCCCGAGGCCTCCTCCCAGCTGGACGTGTCTCCACCTAGTCCTGGGTCTTCCCCAAGGCCTCTTCCTAGCTGGACGTGCCTGGACCACCTCCCTAGACCACCTCATTGAATATTGAATTTGATAAAAAGGTGTTTTGGCTGGTCGAGTGGCACCCATGTTTATTGAATGGGGGATTTAATTATTGCATGTGCACTTTTGTTGTGCACTTTCCCCCCCCCCCCCCCCCCCCCCCCCCCCCCCTGCATACAGGTACAGCTCTCCTCCACTTCTCCACATGCACTACGTAGCATCAGCTTGTGTGTTTGCATCTCCGTCTCGGGAAGACAAAGACGTTCTATCTTTGCTCCTGTGATCCCAACACCGAGCGCTTTGAGATCTCCAACATGTGCTGCTATGTAACTTCATGCATTATTAATGCACCGCTAATTACACTCATCCATATTAGTAATGACGGCTTTCCAGGCCAACTGGACTATTATTACCCGCCGCTACCTTCAACATCCACCGAGTCATGGATCTTATTTTGCTTTGGAGCTGTCATACGAGATGACAAGGGCTGTGTGGAGACACAGGTGGGACCGTTGGACGGCAGAGTTAACAGTAAGCCCGGCTTCACGAGCCAAAACACACAATGCGTCACACAGAGGAGGATGAATGTCTCGGTGATTACCGCTGTCACTCACAGCCCCCCCCCCTACCTTTCCTCCCCCCCCGTCACAGCCCTCTCACTAGGAAACGCATAAAGAAGTAGTTAGGCTAGGGATTCCACAATGGGTTTATTGGGCGCGTGTGAGGTTCTTTGTGCCATCGTTTTGGACCCGCTTTATTCAACTGTCTTGGTTGGTCTTTTGGTTTTTGTGCTTGAGGCTCCACATTGTTCAAACTAGCAGTTGGAGACTCCCCCCCCCAAAAAAAACCCAAAAACAAACACCTGACACAAGTACAAGGGCGTAACTTTGGGTTCAACATTGAGATCTCCACCAATGTAGCCAAACCGTTGGTTTCCCCATCGGGGGGGGGACACACATTGGGTTTGTTGGAGATGAGCCAGGTTTGTGCTGCATCAATCACTGGCCATTGCCGCCCAATGCATGCTGGGTAGGCAGCGCAGTTGCAAGACCCAGGCGGACCCAGTGCATGCTGGGAAACGGCGGCCTCTCAGCTGATCTAACTAGCTGATTGGTTCAGAATCGACTCAACATGATGACGTTTTAGATAAACTTTTTAGTGATTTTGAATCAGCGGGATTTTAAGTACTATTTTTCTAATTTAAAGGCTTATTTTTTCTTTTTTTTCTTTATTAATTCGGGACAACGCACATTAATGAACAAGTACAGCAGCACATGTAAACGTGCCAGATTGTAACAGTAAAAAAAGGACAAAAGATACAGTAACATTTAGAATATAAAAACAAGAAGACACAAAAAGAAAAAACAAAACAAGAACAGGACAGTTCATTAGTAAAAGTTAAAATGGAAACACAGTTCATTATTATGCTCCACTGGAACACACTTAATCTATTTTATTCTAGTGTGTACAGAACATTATAGGCTCTACTCTGTCATAATCAAAGCGACTGCAGACTGCGTAAAGATGATATACGGGTCTGATAACATTTCATTAAACTGAATCGGACGCAGTGTTTCCGTCACTTCCTGTTCAGCCCGAAGGCGACAGGAAGCGGCTGGAAACCGTCCGACTTGGGAGGATTTTAACCCCCGCCGAGCCTAATAAAACCAGGGATTCTGGGTAAATTACGCCTATGAACTAGTGTGTCAGTAAGGGGTGGGGGTCTCTAGCCACCTCACGATCCGAGTCGGATTCAGAGGGTTACAAAGCGAAAGTAATGCGATCAATTCATCATTTTTTGTTTTTTTGTTTTTACTGCATCCTTTATTAATCCCACAAGGGGAAATTACAATTTAACCCTGTGTTGTTGATACACACAGTACACACAGGCCTGAACTACACACACATGCTCAGGTCCTATACGCGCACCAATGGAGAGATGTCGGTTTCAGTTAATTTCATGGTGTCAAATTAAAGAGTAACTTCTTACCTTTTAACAGAATATCGATAAAACCGTTTACTTTAGAGCCGGAAAAATGAAAGTGATAATCAGAATCAGAAATACTTTATAGACCCCTGAAGGGAAAGTCTGTGTTACAGTTGCACCAATAGTAGAAATATCAGCGTAGAAATATTATGAAGAAATATAAGGAGTGTGGATATGCACGGTATTTACATAGTCAAAGGAATTGGGGGCTGCCCTGGAAAGGCTCCTCGAGCTTGGGTGTTTCAGTGGCCTTGCCAACTCAGTTGCCAACCCTGATTCACTGTGAAATGAGAGATGCTCATTTCCTTCACGACTCTCTGTTTTCTCGGCGCCTTGCTTCTATCCTCAGAGATACGCACAC
>NW_022605575.1:80193-81022 GCF_008692095.1 Etheostoma spectabile
AGTGTGGTCTAGACCTACTCTATCTGGGAAGTGTCTCAAGATAACTCTTGTTATGAATTGATACTATAAATAAAATATAGTTAAGGTTAGGTTTGGGTTGAAAAGTTGTCTCTCTTCTTTTACTCCACGGCCTTCACATGCTGCCTTCATGATTGGTTGATGTCTTTATTGGTGGTGTAAAAGCTGAGGGAAATCCACCTCGTCCTGAGAATACATGACATGGCTTTATCGCTGCGTAATATTCATGTTCTGTGTGAAAGTCCCCATGACTGTGAGCTAGGGTTGCACGATTATGGCCAAAATGATAATCACGATTTTGATCAATAATGTCTTCTGTGTTCTTCGCCGTGGCGGCCGCGATAGCAGAGTGAAAACACTGGTACAAATACAGGTTTGTCTCTCATGCGTAACAATACACAGGTGGGTTAATAACAATTAAAACTGTGGACAAATGTCAGAAGTGTGGACCGGCGCCGCTGTGTCTCCGTGTTGCTGGGAGCCGTGTGTGAGTGAATGGGGGCGGGGCTGTGCGGAGAGTAAGAGGAGAGATCCATACACAGGCACGGCTTTACAGAAGAAATGGGTCATGTAACGTCAAATTAAACCATATCGATATAAACAACATTGTTTTGTTTGTAGAGAGGCAGCCGATGGGACCTAGTGGAAAAATATTACTATCACCCTAGAGCCCTGTGAGCTAACAGACACAAACTAGCACCCTAGAGCCCTGTGAGCTAAACATGTGGGGATAACAGACAACAACTAGCATCCTGAAGCCCTGTGAGTAAACAGACGCTAACTAGCACCTAGAGCCCTTGTGAGCAACAGA
>NW_022605575.1:82115-82560 GCF_008692095.1 Etheostoma spectabile
CACTTACTAGCACCCTAGAGCCCTGTGAGCTAACAGACACTAACTAGCACCCTAGAGCAAAATCCCTCATTTGTGTCATCATACCTGGCAAATAACGCTGATCCAGATGACAAAAACATTCAAATCACACAAAAAAAACCTCCGTCCCCACTGCTTAAAGGTCATTGACCTCTTTGTGGACCACAGAAGTGTGTCTCCACAATCACCTTTAACAACTACTGAGTTTGAAAGTCCTTCCGTCCTTCCAGTATCTCACATCCCTGATCATTTAGCCGCTCACAGGGCTTTACTGTAACTCTCTCAAACCTCTCACTCTTATCTTTAAAAAAGGAAAAAAAATCACTATTTTCTTGTCACCTTGCTCACCGTCTTCGCAGCACTCGACTGCTCTCCTCCCGTATCTCAGCAGGGAAGTCTCTCCGTTTCCCTCTGGTTGTCCAGGTCA
>NW_022605575.1:82570-83196 GCF_008692095.1 Etheostoma spectabile
GGGGGGGGACAATCGGAGGACATAATGTCCCTGAGTGATGGGGACGGCATGCCGCTCGGACGAAAAGACACAAAAGCTGCAACTTAGCTTGGAGGACTGGTGGTTCTGGATGTCCATGTATAAGAGCTTCATACAGTACGTAGTAACCTGTCAATGTAAAGTCAATATTAACTGCATAATATAAAGAGTTCCCAGGCTAAACACATCTGCACTTTTACAATTATCTTGCAGGGTTCAAATCTATGGAGCTGGAACAGTGACAGGAACCTGTGGAATTGAAAGTAAAATTTGGCATTGAAACAACAAATAACGGCACTGACAACCATTGAACTGATGTAAAAAAATACAAACATCAAAAAGTAGTAATGTCACAATCCCATGATGTCATTTCACTTTGACTGATTTGTTTGCATCATGATGGTTTTTCATTGTCAATCTACATTTTTTCTTGATGTCTGTCTTTTTTTTTTTTTACGCTGTCAAGATTTTTACAATGTCTCTGGTTTTCAGTTTCAACTTTCTGTCCCTGTTTTGGCGTAGGGGGGCGGGGCCTGAGGGGAGGGACACAAGGGGGCGTGGCTTGTGGGTAACCACCGCACCTCCACAGGAATCCTGCCATTTTTTCA
>NW_022605575.1:83206-104629 GCF_008692095.1 Etheostoma spectabile
GGCTGGTTTAGTGTTAACTTTTAATTTAGTTAATGCGTTCAGCCTTTTAGTGAGTGTGTGATTGGCCTAGAAACCTATTACGTCAGGGGTCTTCAACGTTTTCCAGGCCAAGGACCCCCAAATAATTGTATAACAGTGTGTTAACTCAAACTGGTCCTATAGTGCCAGTGTGCATTGATGACTGAAGACACTTCTGCCGTTCCATTTATCTGTTTAATGTGGATTTAAAGACATTTCAATTAGTGGGAAAAATTGCAGGGGGGGGGAATATAAAAAAAAGTCTAATCAACTAAACTTTCGCGACCCCCATGCAGTACCTCCGCGGACCCCCTAGGGGTCGCGGACCCCCTGTTGAAGACCCCTGTATTACGTGATAAAAATTGCAGAGATGAACAGACTTAGTCGAGATTTGGAGGTTCCAGCCAGGTGAACTTGAGGAAGACATTGCAGATATGCGGTTTTAACACATCTGGGAGGATTCCTGTGGGGGTGGGGTCTCTCGGCAGTAGCCTATATAAATTACCCACAAGCCACGCCCCCTTAGCCCCCCCCCCCCCCCCCCCCCCCCTCCCCAACCACCCTCAGGCCCCTCCTCCCTACGCCGAAACAGTGACAGAGAGTTGAAACTGAAAACCGGAGTAATTGTAAAAATCTTGACAGCGTAAAAAAAAAAAGACAGACATCAATAAAAAATGTAGATCGACATTGAAAAACCATCATGAGGCAAACAAATCAGTCAAAGTGAAATGACATCATAGGATTGTGAGATTACTACTTTTTGATGTTTGTATTTTTTTATATCAGTTCAATGGTTTTCAGTGCCGATATTTGTTGTTTCAATGCCAAATTTTACTTTCAATTCCACAGGTTCCCGTCACTGTTCCAGCTCCATACAAATCAAGAGTTACATTTGCATACTGTACTCCTGAAATGATGAATTGATTAAAAGGTTTGGGCATCGTTTAGATTTCAATCAACCAACGTTTATTTATACAGCACTTTACAGCACCAGCAGGTGTCCAAAGTGCTTTACATCATCAAGAAAACAAACACAACATTCACGTGAAAGAAAAACAAACAAAACAAACAAACAGACAAAGCATAAAAAAACAGTAAGACAGATGAAGTAACCTATAATCATCAGAAGAAGAGTTGTTGCACCACTACTGCGTATTAAAAGCCATTCAAATAAAAAGTTTTAAGTTTTGATTTAAAATGAACAACATCGTTATAGTGCGAACGTCGGTGGGAGCTGTTCCAGAGTTTTGGGCCAGCAACAGCGGGTACCTCGACCTCGGGACTTCTAGAGTCCGTAGATCGGAAGACCGAACAACCGATTTTGCCCACCAGAGTTAAAGCTGGACAAATACTTTGGGGCAAGGCCATTCAGGGCTTTAAAAACAAACGATGCAATTTTAAAATCAATTCAAAACGCACCGGAAGCCAGTGTAGAGTAAAAAGAACGGGAGTGATGTGTGACTCCGAGAAGTATTTGTGAGAAAGCGAGCAGGGCATTTTGCACAAGCTGCAGACGTGCGATGGATTTTGATTTAGGCCACCATAAAGAGCGTTGCAATAATCGAGACGTGAACTAATAAAGACATGAATAGCCTTTCAAATCGGGCCTGTTAAGAAAAGGTCTACTTTAGCCAGGAGACGAAGTTGAAAAAGCTTGTTTTGAGTTGTTTGTTGAACATCCACATCCATCCATTTCATCCGCTTATCGGTATCGGGTCTGGGGGCAGCAGCTCCAGCGGACCCCAAACTTCCTTCCCGAGCCACATCAACCAGCTGACTGGGGGATACGAGGCGTTCCAGGCCAGGTTGGAGATATAATCTCTCCATAGTCTGGGTCTTCCCCGAGGCCTCCCAGTGGAGTACCTCCTTAGTCCTGGCTTCCCCGAGGATCTCCCAGGGAGTGCCTAGACCATCCCTAGGGACCCCCCCAGGAGAGATCCTTACAGATGCCCGAACCACCTCAACTGGCCCTTTTGACGCGAAGGAGCAGCGGCCTCTACTCCGAGTCTCTCGGATGACTGAGCTCTCACCCATACTCTAAGGGAGACACCAGCACCCCTCCTGAGGAAACCCATTTCGTCCGCTTGTACCCTGGATCTCGTTCTTTCGTCATGACCCAGCTTCGACCAAAGGTGAGGGTAGGAACGAAAATTGCCCGGTAGATCGAGAGCTTTGCCTTCTGGCTCAGCTCTCTTTTCGTCACAACGGTGCGATTTGTTTTGACAGATTTGAACAATTCTGTTTCCAGTTCCTGTTCTTCTTTGAGCGATGGAGTCGTAACGGGTATTGACGTTATTTTATTAACCCTCGGGTTGTCCTTTGGGCAAATTTGACCCGCGTGGGCCGTCGAAATAAGCGCTGAAAATGTCAATTAACAACCAAATTAAAAGAAATCAAAAAACTCTGGTTAAAAACATTTTAAGAAAAGCACACACACAACATTGAAAAAGTGTCGAAAAAAAAGTGAGCAAAACGTGTTTTCCTAGTTGACAGGAAGACAACACAAGGGTTAAACCAAGGGTGATTCACGGTTTTAGTGTGCGGTTGTTTCAGCCACACACTCCGGCTGCAACGCAACACGCACCTGGTCGCTATAGGAAACCATATCTTGCACATGTTAAATTTGAAACCGATGATCGGATTAAAAAAAACAAATTTTCTAAACGATTCACATAATTTTTTTAAAAACACAAGTCCAAGTTGGAACCGGTTCTCTTTGCCCAGTCCTATTGGTTATACTGTAGTATTAACTAAAGATAGAGAGTGTGTGTGTGTGTGTGTGTGTGTGTGTGTGTGTGTGTGTCAGTTCTTAAAACAAAGGAATGGGGGGCTTCCTTGTGTGTGTGTGTGTGTGTGTGTGTGTGTGTGTGTGTGTGTAGTGCGTTGTGTGGTGTGTGTGTGTGTGTGTGTTAGTTCTTTTAAACAAGGATAGAGGGTTCTTTGTGTGTGTGTGTGTGTGTGTGTGTTGTGGTGTGCGGTCTGTGTGTGTGTGTGTGTGTGCGTGTATGTATGGTGTGTGTGTGTGTCAGTTCTTTAAACAAAGGAAGGAGGGCTTCCTTTTGTGTGTGTGCGTGTGTGGGTGTTTGGGTGGTGTGGGTGTGTGTGTGTGTGTGTGTGTGTGTGCGTTGTGGTGCGTGGTGGTGTGCGGGTGGTGTGTGTGTGTGTGTGTGTGTGTGTGTGTGGTTGTGCGTGTGCGTGCGTGTGGTGTGGTGTGTGGTGTGTGTGTATGTGGTGTGCGGTGCTGTATGTGTGTGTGTGTGTGTGTGTCAGTTCTTAAACAAAGGAATGAGGCTTCCTTTGTGTGATCGTGTTGCGTGTGTGTGTGTGTGTGTGTGCGTGTTTGTGTGTGCGTGTTTGTGTGTGTGTGCGTGTGTGTGTGTGTCTGAGCCTACTTGAGTTTGGACCTTGAAAGTGAGGACATGTCTTCGGCCGGTCCTCACCTTTGGACAGACCTTCTAAGACCCGTTTGAGGGCTCAGACCTGGTTTTGAGGTTCATAGTATCCTGATCCATGAACTGAACTGCTGCCTGCCTCTATGGGAAGTGTGTTTTAAGGAAGAACATTTATTTAACTGCGATACATTATTCATTCACGGAGAAAATTGGTGTCCTCAAAGGTTGGAATTTTCCTATTTTTTTAAATTAAGGCATTAAGTTCAATTTCCAAAAGATGATTTTTTTTAATCAACTTTAGCATGGTTTCATAAACGTGTGAACACGGGTGTGGCAGGGCTGTGCAAAATAATTGAATGCGAGAAAAACTATAATTTTTGCCCAGTACGTTTTGCAATTAAAGTCTTATTTTGTTTTGGGTTCTGAAGGGAAATTCAAAACGTTGAAGAGCAGAGTTAGCGGAGGTCCCAGTTCGAGGGGTTTTCCCTGCTGATTGATCCGTTAAACAGGGTTTTAAGTTCAATAACTGCAACAGCTTAGCAAAAGTCAAAGGTTAATCTTGTTAGTTTAGTATAGTGCTTTTCAGTCAGGGCTGTAGTCAAGACCCCCTTAGTCAAGTCCAAGACAAGTCCAAGACCAGGACTAGTCGAGTCAGAGTCAAGACCAAATCCAAAGAGGTTTGAGTCCAAGACAAGACCGAGTCCAAAGAGGTTCCAGTCCAAGACTAGACCAAGTCCAAAGAGGTTTTAGTCCTAGACTAGACCGAGTCCAAAGAGGTTTGAGTCCAAGACAAGACAGAGTCCATAAAAGGTTCGAGTCTGAGACAAGACCGAGTCCAAAGAGGTTCCAGTCCGAGACAAGACCGAGTCCAAAGAGGTTCCAGTCCGAGACATGACAGAGTCCAAAATGATTAGAGTCCAAGACTAGACCAAGTCCAAAGAGGTTTGAGTCCAAAACAAGACAGAGTCCAAAGAGGTTTGACTCCAAGACAAGACAGAGTCCATAAAAGGATCGAGTCTGAGTCAAGACCGAGTCCAAAGAGGTTTGAGTCCGAGTCAAGACCGAGTCCAGGACAGAATAAAGGTCTTATGGATGACAGTATCAAGACAATCATTTTGGGTTTCACTTTCCCTCCAATATTATTATCAACATAATAAAGACACCTGGACTCGGTCCAGACCAGAAGCCCATATTGGGCAAGACCAGTGGCCGAGACCGAGACAAGTCCGAGTCCAAATACTAGCGAGTCCGAGACAAGTCCGAGACCACAGAAAAACGGTCTTGAGTCCGGACTCGAGTCCAAGACCGGACTCGAGTCCTACGGCCCTGTTTTTAGTATTGAACAAAATAATTGAGTAAGATTATAATTGAGTATTTCCATAATTGAGCAGCCCCAGTATTTGGTGTGACCCCCCTATCTCTTCTCTTTACACTCTTCTGTCCCTGAAGTAGACTCTCACTACATTTTTAACTGGATCTGTGGGAAGAAACCACATGTGAAAAACAAAGAGACACTAAAAAATGATTTGATCTTTGTTTCATATAGATGCCATAATCAACACAGGATGTGTAATTAGATTAATTAGAAGGTTGTTTGTCAGTCGCTGCTTTTCCGTCTTTGGCTAAGGACGAAATAATGAAATCGGAGAGATAAGATTTTAATAACTGGTTTATTTATTTATTGCTTTTGTTTCTCCTCCTGGTTCGACTCTGGCGATGATTCATAACGTATGTCCTACTTATTAAAATGTCCTTATTAAAGTTCTTATTAAAAGTAAAGTACATGGTATTTTCTTTCATCTGTGGTCTCAACCCTCGCGTTGTCTTTTCAAAATGAAAATCTACACTTTTAGTTGATGCTTTTTATCAATGTTCTTACAAGCGCCGGTCACGCTGCACAGAGTGTCTGAAACCATAGCCAGTTAACTCTGAATGTGGAAAAACATAAACCTCTTCATAATAGCCCATGAATCACTTCCTATAACCATGGGGGAGCTGTTGTGTGTTTCCCTGTTGTCCTGAGTATTTTCATGAATACTTGTGGTTCAAAACAGTTATTATGATTCCGCTCTGTGATGTTGACATGGAAATGGCGTGTTGAGATTTTTAGGGACTGAGCGTGGTGGGCTGTCATGCTGATAAATGTCCAATTGAACCTCAATCGCCGCTACCTATCAACGTGTTTAACTTTAGCACATTGCAACTCCATCGCTCACGAGTTAAACGAGAAATCACTCTCATGTCAGTCGTGACTTTTGATCATTTCCGTGGCAAATCAGTGAAGTACTTGTGTCTCCAATGGTTGTGAGGTGTCCTAAATTACTGTACGAGGGTCCATAAACCGTTCGTATTGACCCTCACCATTTGAAGTGCTAAAGTTTTTTTTGCTTCCAAATGTGGAAAAATCAGTGCCCAGCGTCATACTATGAAATATTCGGCCTTGCTGCGGGAAGGTGAGTGGATATTACTGTGGAGCCCTCCTTTAATGATAAAATGTTAGCCAGATGACATTTGTAGCAGTGGGCGTTGTAAAAGCATGGGATTGAACACTAACCAAGCCTAAGAGATGCAGCTTCTGCTGAACAATGCGGGGCTTGGATGCAGAGACAACAAGTACAGAACGGGCAAAAGAAAAAAGAGGGGGGGAAACAAATGGAAAAAGTTCAATTTTTAACCTTTTATTTTCCCGAGGGGCCGATTAATTTCTGCAGTAGCAAGAAGTTGACCACAACAGCACTGACAACCAAAGACGACAACATGGATTAAAACATACGGATCAGCCAAATATCAGCTACCAAAACTTTAGTGCGATTTCAGTTCCTCTCTTTTCCTCGTCTGGAAAAAATGCTTTTGCCCACAAAGGTCCTTTTTGAACGAACCATCACAATTTTGCACCTGTTTATCCCCTGCAACGTATTTTTAACTTTTGAATGACTGACTGCACTTCGTGTATAAACTTTTTGTATAATAATCTCAAATGGATTCCATCTCACCTGGAACCGTCATGGCAATATTTATAGCCTGTATGCAACGCCAATGTTTGTTCTGTAGTGCACCTCGGTACCATATAAAATGACAAAAACAGTTAAGTTGAATTGAAGTTGCAATGGGGAAAAGATACAACCATAAAAAGTTTAAAGTCAAGTCCAAAAACAACACATATTCCGGTTCCTCTTGTTTGTTGGCCCTGCTCTGGGCATGCCCGCCGCACAGCTATTTGGGTCTTTGCCTTAGCATTAGCATTAGCATTCAGCTGACCATTCCCCATCCAAAGCAAATAACGATAATGAAGCGTCCCCGTGCCATGACGACGAAGACTTCCTGTTGGAAATCAGCAAACTGTTTTAAGCTACAACAGCAAAATGAAGCCATGGGCACAAAAAAAGGTAGAAGTGATATTGACCCCGTTGCATTTAATAGTCGAGACTTGCTTGAAAAGACGAAAAAAACAAATAATAAGTCTGGTTTCAGTTTGGCCTTCACATGCAAAGGCTAGTTGTGCACTTGGTGTAACAGATGGACACGGGTCGAAAGACAATCATTCAATAGACGTATTTTCCTGGAATTATTTCTGTAGAAGACACATGACATCAGGGTCTGTTTCAACATTACAACAGCATCTGCACCCAGCGACCAAGACGTTATTGTCGGGGAAAACCCCAGTCTGAGTCGTAACAGTTTATCTGAGAACAACGCTCCACACTGACAACTTCAATGAACACAAGTACAGTAATAACAAATGTCTTACATCCACAAAAAGACACACGCACACCTGTAGAAGACACATGACATCATGGTCGTTTCCAGCATTACGCATATGGCACTAAACATCACCAACTAATTCAACATCCTCATAAGTCCCTCCGGGTTACGTTATACAAGCGCGCGAAAACGGCGAAAAGAAAGGAGAACAATGAGTCTTACAAGCTACTTTTAACCGTAAATGGCACAAAGCAGTTCAGGTAACATGATTACACTTTGCAAAAAAATGCCAGGGTCACAACACAACTTTCAAAAAAACCACCTAAATAGCGCAGCGGCATTTACACACAACCTACCTCAGCAATAAAGACGTTTATTTGTGAGAGGGACAAACCGGAAGCCTACGGCACCACAGGAGGCACAAAGAGCGAGCGCCAATGGCAGAACAACATCTCGCAGGAAACAATGGAATGGATAATAATGTACTCAATGAAGATGAAATTCACAACAGCCACCAAACATTAATGCTATGTATAATTTATAAAACGTAAATGGAATTAGATTAGTAAAATACATTTTAACTCCGTTACACGGCGCTGCAGCCGCTGGTTTGGTTCACCTCCAGCCTCATGATTTTACATACGCGGTGTGATTACTCAAAGCTAGCGCTGTTGTGTGTGATCATTAGCTAACGATGAGTCTCGTAATCAAAGAGATCCCAACCAGAGACCGGCTGACAGCTAAGCGGCAAACGAAGGCCGACCTTTATAGTGCTGATTGACATATTTCATTTCATTTTATTGTTTAGTAGCACATCAAAAAGCCTTCAAAAAAATAAAAAGCCAAGGCATGCCCAAGTGGAAAAGTTTTGATAAACTGTACGGATTTCCATGGCCTTCTCTGAACAGATTGAAACAGATTGGGCTTAACACCGCCATCCAGTTGTGGTCGCAGCGGCAAATAGAGTCAAAGAGTCAAAGTACAAGTTATCTGTCCACTAGTCCAAGTGAAAGTCTCGAGTCCAGAGAATAGAGTTCCAAGATAGATCTCAAGTCCAGAGAATAGAGTTCTAGTCCAGAATGAGTCCAGAGAATAGTCTTGATTCCAGAGATAGTCTTGTATTCCAGAAAATAGAGTCCGGAGAGTAGAGTCTTGAGTCCAGAGAATACGTCCAAGTCCGGAGATAGAGTCTTGAGTTCCAGAGTAATACTCCCAGTCCAGAGAATAGAGTCTTGAGTCCGAGAATAGAGTCTTGAGTCCAGAGAATGCGTCTTGGTTCCAGCGAATAGCGTCTTGACGTTCAGAGAATAGAGTCTTGAGTCCAGAAACTGGAGTCTGAGTTCCAGGACTGAGTACTCAGCACTGGTCCCTGTAAATGAACCTAGGGGATTCGCTCTAAAAGGGACCCTTCAACTTCCCTTTCCCGAGCCACATAATCAGCTCCGACTGGGGATACTTAGGCATTCCCAGGCCAGGTTGGGTTGATGACAATTCCTCCACTGTAGTCCTGGTCTTCCCCGAGGCCTCCTCCCAGAGCCGGCTCCTCCACTTAGTCCTGGGTCTTCCCCGAGGCCTCACTCCAGCTGGACGTGCCTCCACCGATCCTGGTCTTCCCAGGCCCTCTCCCGGGACGTGTCTCCACCAGTCCTGGGTCTCCCCAGGCCTCTCTAGCTGAGTGCCTGGACAACTCCTAGACCACCTCATTGAATATTGAATTTGATAAAAGGTGTTTTGGCTGGTGAGTGGCACCCATGTTTATTGAATGGGGGATTTTTATTATTGCATGTGACTTTGTTGTGCACTTTCCCCCCCCCCCCCCCCCCCTGCATCCGGTCATGCTCTCCTCCACTTCTCCATGCATCTAGATCAAGCTTGTGTGTTGCATCTCCGCTCGGGAAGAACAAAGACGTTCTATCTTTGCTCCTGTGATCCCAACACCGGCGCTTTTTGAGATCTCCAACAGTGCTGCATGATTCAGCATTTAATGCACGCCTCATTACTCATCCATATAGTAAGACGGCTTTAAAGGAAACTGACTATTAGTACCGACCGCTACCTTCAACCATCCACCGAGTCATGGATCTTATTTTGCTTTGGACTGTCTACGAGATACAAGGCTGTGTGGAGACACAGGTGGACCGTTGGAGGCAGAGTTACACGTAAGCCCGTCTTCACGAGCCAAAACACACAATGCGTCACACAGAGGAGGATGAATGTCTCGGTGAGTACCGCTGTCACTCACAGCCCCCCCCCCCCTTTCCTCCCCCCCCATCACAGCCTCTTCACTAGGAACTAGAAAGAAGGTAGTAGGCTAATGATTCACACAATGGGTTTTATGGGGCGCGCGTGAGGTTCTTTGTCCATAGTTTGGACCAGCTTATTCAGAACGGGTGCTTTGGTTTTTGTGCTTTAGGCTCCCACATTGTTCAAACTAGCAGTTGGAGACTCCCCCCCCCCCCCAAAAAAAAACAAAAACAACACAGGAAGTATACAAGGGCGTAACTTTGGGTTCAACATTGGATCTCACCAATGTAGCCAAACCGTGGTTTCCCCATCGGGGGGGGACACACTTGGGTTTGTTGAGATGCGGCCAGGTTTTGTGCTGCCTCAATCACTGGCCATTGCCGCCCAATGCATGCTGGTGGCAGCGCAGTTGCAAGACCCGTGCGGACCCATGCATGCTGGGAACGGCGGGCCCTCAGCTGATCTAACTAGCTGATTGGTTCAGACATCGCTCAAATGAGGAGCGTTGTTAGATAACTTTTTAGTGATTTTGAATCAGCGGATTTTAAGTACTTTTTTCTAATTAAAGGCTATTTTTTCTTTTTTTTCTTATTAATTCGTGACACGCCACATTATGAACAAGTACAGCAGCACATTAAACGTGCCAGATTGTCAGTAAAAAAAGGACAGTAAAAAAAAAGGAAAAAAGTACAGTAACATTTAGAATAAAAAACAAGAAGAACCAAAAAGAAAGACACAAACCAAGACAGGACAGTTCATTAGTAAAAGTTAAATGAAACACAGTCATTAATTAGCTCCCACGGAACACACTTAATCTATTGTTATTCTAGTGTGTAACAGAACATTATAGGCTCTACTCTGTCTCAATCAAAGCGACTGGCAGACTGCGTAAATGATATACGGTGTTGAAACATTCATTAAACTGAATCGGACGCAGTTGTTTCCGTCACTTCCTGTTCAGGCCCGAAGGCGACAGGAAAGCGGCTGGAAACCGTCCGACTTGGAGATTTTAACCCCCGCCGAGCCTAATAAACACCAGGGATTCGGTAAATTACGCCTATGACTATGTGTCAGTAAGGGTGGGGTCTCTAGCCACCTCACGTCCGAGTCGGAGTCAGAGGGTTTACAAGCGAAGTATGCGATCACTCATCATCTTTTTTGTTTTTTTGTTTTTTTACTGCCTCCTTATAATCCCACAAGGGAATCAATTTAACCCTGTGTGTTGATACACACAGTACAACAGGCCTGAACTACACACACATGCTCAGGTCCTATACGCGCACAATGGAGAGATTCGGTTTCAGTTAATTTCATGGTGTCAAATAAAGAGTAACTTCTTACCTTTTACAGATATCGATAAAACCGTTTACTTTAGAGCCGACAAATGAAGTTGATAATCAGAATCAGAAATACTTTATGAACCCCTGAAGGGAAAGTCTGTGTTACAGTTGCCCAAGTAGAAATATCGCGTAGAAATATATGAAGAAAATAAGGAGTGTGGATATGCACGGATTTACATAGTCAAAGGAATTTATTGTTATTATATAGAGTATTTACATAACTCAAGAGTTGCATGATGAATAAATCGTAGCAGCAGAGTATTTTAAGCGTGTAATGCACCAGACAGGAATGTTGTCCATTCAAAACTCACTTAGACTTGTCTTTATTAATTTCTTTGGATGACTGCCCCAGGAAATTAAATTTCTAGGGGGGGGGGGGGCTGCCCTGGAAAGGCCCTCGAGCAGTTGGGGTCAGTGCCTGCTCAGACTCAAGTTGCCAACCTGATTCACTAGTGAAATGAGAGTAGCTCATTTCTTCACTCTCTGTTTTCTTCTCTTGATTATCTCAGAGATACGCACACACACAACACAACACGCACACACACACAACACAACACACACACCCACACACACACACAGGTTTTTCTTTTAAGCAGTGGGACCATCTGTGTCCTCGTCTGCTCTTCTTGAGCTGAAAGGAAAATGAAAGCGTCTCATTTCATTTACGTCGTGAGTGTTTGTTGGTCCGTACTCACGCCCACAGTCGTCGTTATAAGCTCAACACATGATAACGAGACAGCAGAAAAACAAATCTGCAAAGAATCGCCTGATAATTTAACATTAAATATCCATGCTGGTCGTTCCGTGTCATAAAGTGTTTCCTTCCTGTTAATTGCGTAGGAACTACTGGGATGTGGGGTCCTTGTAAATTCTGGGAGTGTGGTTAGACTACTCTATCTGGGAAGTGTCCTCAAGATAACTTTGTTATGATTGATACTATAAATAAAATATAGTTAAGGTTAGGTTTGGGTTAAAGTTGTCTCTCTTCTTTTACTCCACGGCCTTCACATGCTGCCTTCATGATGGTTGATGTGCTTTATTGGTGGTGTAAAAGCTGAGGACTCACCTCGTCCTGAGAATCAGACAAAGGGCTTTATACGCTGCAGTAATATTCATGTTCTGTGTGAAAGTCCCCATGACTGTTAGCTAGGGTTGCACGATTAGGCCAAATGATTACCACGTTATAAAAATCAATTAGTATCTCAAAATAATCAATAATTTAAATGTTAAACGTAAATAATGTCTTCGTCTGTTCTCTCCGTTGCGCCGCGACGCAGAGTGGAAGACACTGAGTAAATCAGTTGGTCTCTCAGCGTAACAATACACAGGTGTGTATAACAATTAAAACTGTGGACAATTCAGTGTGGACGCGCGCTGGTCTCGTGTTGCTGGAGCCGTGTGTGAGTGAATGTGGCGGGGCTGTGCGGAGAGTAAGAGTGAGAGATCATCACAGGCACGGCTTTACAGAAGAATGGGTCATGTACCGTCAAATAAACATATCGATTAAACAACATTGTTTTGTTTGTAGAAGGCACGATGGGACTAGTGGAAAAATATTACTAGCACCCTAGAGCCCTGTGAGACTAACAGACACCAAACTAGCACCCTAGAGCCCTGTGAGCTAACAGACGCTAACTACTCCTAGAGCCCTGTGAGCTAATAGACACAACTAGCATCCAAGAGCCCTGTGAGCTACAGACCTAACTAGCACCCTAGAGCCTGTGAGCTAACGACACAAACTAGCCCCCTAGAGCCCTGTGCGCTAACAACACTAACTAGCACCCTAAGCTGTGAGCAACGACACAAACTAGCATCCTAGAGCCTGTGAGCTAACAGATGAACTAGTCTCCTAAGCCCTGTGAGCTAACATACGCTAACCTAGCTAACCTAGAGACCTGAGACCCTGTACTAACTATCACCTACTCACCACCGACTAAGCCCTGTGAGCTAACAGACGCTAACTGCACCCTAAACCCTGTGAGCTAACAGACCTAACTAGCATCACCTAGAGCCCCTTGAGCTAACAGAGCTCTAACTATCCCTATAAGCCCTGTGAGTAAACGCACGCTAACTAGCACCCTAGAGCCATGGAGCTACATACGCTAACTAGCACCCTAGAGCCCTGTGAGCCAACAGACGTCACTACACTAGCACCCTAGAGCCCTGTGAGCTAACAGACGCTAACTAGTACCCTAAGCCCGTGAGCGAACAGACACATAGCACCCTAAGAACCCTGATGACTAACACGACTAACTAGTACCCCCTAAGCCCTGTGAGCTAACAGACGCTAACTAGCACCCTAGACCCTGTGAGCTACAGACGCAACTAGCATCCTGAGCCCTGTGAGCTAACAGACGCTAACTATCAACCCTAGAGCCTGTGAGCTAAACCGACGCTAACTACGACACCCTAGAGCAGTGAGCTAACATACGCTAACTAGCAACCCTAGAGCCCTGTGAGCAACAGACGCTACGACTAGCACCCTAGAGACCTGTGACTAACAGACGCTAACCTAGTACCCTAAAGCCCTGTGAGCTAACAGACACTACTAGACCCTAGACCTGTGAGCTAACAGACACAAACTAGATACCTAGAGCCCTGTAGCTAACAGGACGCTAACTAGCACCTAGAGACCCTGTGAGCTACAGCACTTACTAGACGCCTAGAGCCCTGTGCGCTAACAGACACTAACTAGCACCCTAGGCCCTGTGAGCTAACAGCACTTAATAGTCACCCTAGGCCCTGTGACTAACAGACACGATAGCCCCTAGAGCAAAAATCCTCATTTGTGTTCATCATACCCTGCAATAACGCTGATCAAGATGACAAAACATTATCACACAAAAAAACCTCCGCCCACGCTAAAGGTCATTGACCTCTTTGTGACCACAAATGGTTCCCAATACCTTACCTACTGATTTGAAAGTCCTTCCGTCCTTCCTATCTCACATCCCTGATCATTTAGCCGCTCACAGGGCTTTACTGTAACTCTCTCAAACCTCTCACTCTTCTTTAAAAAGGAAAAAAAATCACTATGTTCTTGTCACCTTGCTCACCGTCTTCGCAGCCTCGACTGCTCTCCTCCCGTATCTCAGCAGGGAGTCTCTCCGTTTCCCTCTGTTGTCCGTCAATGGGGGGGGGGGGGGGGGACAATCGGAGGACATAATGTCCCTGAGTGATGGGGACGGCATGCCGCTCGGACGAAAAGACACAAAAGCTGCCAACTTAGCTTGGAGGACTGTGGTCTGGATGTCCATGGATAAGAGCTTCATACATACGTAGTAACCTGTCAATGTAAAGTCAATATTAACTGCATAATATAAAGAGTTCCCAGGCTCAACACATCTGCACTTTTACAATTATCTGCAGGGTTCAAATCTATGGAGCTGGAACAGTGACAGGACCTGTGGATTGAAAGTAAAATTTGGCATTGAAAACAAATAACGGCACTGACAACCATTGAACTGATGGTAAAAAAATAAACATCAAAAGTAGTAATGTCACAATCCCATGATGTCATTCACTTTGACTGATTGTTTGCATCATGATGGTTTTTCATTGTCAATCTACATTTTTTCTTGTGTCTGTCTTTTTTTTTGTTTACTCTGTCAAGATTTTTACATGTCTCTGGTTTCAGTTTCAACTTTTGTCCCTGTTTTGGCGTAGGGGGGCGGGCCTGAGGGGAGGGACACAAGGGGGCGTGGCTTGGGTAACCAACCGCACCTCCCAGCGATCCTGCCATTTTTTTCCACATAGAAGCAGGCGGTTTAGTGTTAACTTTTAATTTAGTTAATGGTTCAGCCTTTAGTGAGTGTGTGATTGGCCTAGAAACCTATTACGTCAGGGGTGTCAACGTTTTCCAGGCCACGGACCCCCAAAGACTGATGGCGAGATGGAGCGGGGACCCCCTAATTAATATATTGTATACATTGTGTTATATCAACTGGTCCTATCAGTGCCATCGTGTGCTGATGACTGAAAGACATCTTCTGCCATCCATTATCTGTTCACTACAGGTGTTGAGTGTTATGTGGATTTAAAGACTTCAATTAGTGGGAAAAATTGAGGGGGGGGAATATAAAAAAAAAGTCTTAATCAACTAAACTTTTCGCGACCCCCATGCCAGATACCATCCGGACCCCCTAGGGTCGCGGACCCCTGTGAAGACCCCTGTATTACGTAAAAAATTGCAGAGATGAACACTTAGTCGAGTTTGGAGGTTCCAGCCAGGTGAATGAGGAAGACATGCAGATATGCGGTTTTAACACATCTGGGAGATTCCTGTGGGTGGGTCTCGCAGTAGCCTTATAATTACCCACAAGCCACGCCCCTTAGCCCCCCCCCCCCCCTCCCCACCCACCTCAGCCTCCTCCTACGCCGAAACAGGGACAGAGAGGTTGAAACTGAAACCGAGTAATTGTAAAATCTTGACAGCGTAAAAAAAAAAAAGACAGACATCAATAAAAAAATGTAGATCGACATTGAAAAACCATCATGAGGAAACAAATCAGTCAAAGGAAAGACATCATAGGATTGTGAGATTACTACTTTTTGATGTTGTATTTTTATATCAGTTCAATGGTTTTCAGTGCCGATATTTGTTGTTTCAATGCCAAATTTACTTTCACCACAGGTTCCCGTCACTGTTTCCAGCTCATACCAAATCAAGAGTTACATTTGCATACTGTCCTCTGAAATGATGAATTGATTAAAAGGTTTGGGCATCGTTAGATTTCAATCAACCAACGTTTATTTATACAGCACTTTACAGCCAGAGGTGTCCAAGTGCTTTACATCATCAAAAACAAACACAACATTCACGTGAAAGAAAAACACACAAAACAACAAACAGACAAGCATAAAAAACAGTAAGACCGATGAAGTAACCTATAATCATCAGAAGAAGAGTTGTTGGCACCACTACGCGTATTAAAAGCCATTCTAATAAATAGTTTTAAGTTTTGATTTAAAATGACAAACATCCGTTTACAGTGCGAAGTTGGTGGGAGCTTGTTCCAGAGTTTTGGGCCAGCAACAGCGGTACCTCGAATCGGGATTTAGCAGTCCGTAGATCGGAAGACCGCAACAACCGATTTGCCCACCCAGAGTTAAAAGCTCGGACAAATACTTTGGGCAAGGCCATTTAGGGCTTTAAAACAAACGATGCAATTTTAAAACAATTCTAAACGCACGGAGCCAGTGTAGAGTAAAAAGAACGGGGTGATGTGTGCACTCCGAGAAGTATTTGTGAGAAAGCGAGCAGGGCATTTGCACCAGCCGCAGACGTGCGATGGATTTTTGTTTAGGCCACCATAAAGAGCGTTGCATAATCGAGACGTGAACTATAAAGGCATGATAGCCTTCCAAATCGGGCCTGTTAAGAAAAGGCTTTACTTTAGCCAGGAGACGAAGTTGGAAAAAGCTTGTTTTGAGCTTGTTTTGTTTTGACAATCATCATCCATCCATCTTCATCCGCTTATCCGGTATCGGGTCTCGGGGCAGCAGCTCCAGCAGGACCCCAAACTTCCTTTCCGAGCCACATCACCAGCTCCGACTGGGGGATCCGAGGCGTTCCTAGGCCAGGTTGGAGATATAATCTCTCCACCTAGTCCTAGGCTTCACGTTAGGCTCCTCCCAGCTGGACGTGCCTAGAACACTCCCTAGGGACCCCCCCAGGAGAGATCCTTACACGATGCCGAACCACACTCAACTGGCCTTTTGACGCGAAGGAGCAGCGGCTCTACTCCGAGATCCTCTGGATGACTGAGCTTCTCACCCTATCTTAAGGGAGAACCAGCCCCTCTGAGGAAACCCATTTCTGGCCGCTTTGTACCCTGGATCTCGTTCTTTCGGCATGACCAGCCTTCATGACCACAGGGAGGGTAGGAACGAAAATTGCCCGGTAGATGAGAGCTTTGCCTTCTGGCTCAGTCTCTTTTCGTCACAACGGTGCGATTTGTTTTGACAGATTTGAACATTCTGTTTCCAGTTCCTGTCTTCTTTGAGCGATGGAGTGTAACGGGTATTGACGTTATTTTTAACCCTCGGGTGGCCTTTGGGCAAATTTGACCCGCGTGGGCCGTCGAAATAGCGCTGAAAATGTCAAGTAAAACCAAATTAAAAGAAATCAAAAAACTCTGGTTAAAAACATTTTAAGAAAGAACCACACAACATTGAAAAGTGTCGGAAAAAAAGTGAGCAAACGTGTTTCCTGTTGACAGGAGACAACCAAGGGTTAACCAAGGGTGATTCACGGTTTTAGTGTGCGGTTGTTTCAGCCACACACTCCGGCTGCAACGCAACACGCACCTGGTCGCTATGAAACCAATCTGCACATGTTAAATTTGAAACCGATGATCGATTAAAAAAAACACATTTTCTAACAGATTCACAATTTTTTTAAAAACACAAGTCCAAGTGGAACCGGTTCTCTTTGCCCAGTCCTATTGGTTATACTGTAGTATTAACTAAAGATAGAGAGTGTGTGTGTGTGTGTGTGTGTGTGTGTGTGTGTGTGTCAGTTCTTTAAAACAAGAAGGAGGGCTTCCTTGTGGTGTGTGTTGTGTGTTGTGTGTGTGTGTGTGTGTGTGTGTATGTGCGTGGGTGTGTGTGTGTGTGTGTGTTTAGTTCTTTAAACAAGGATAGAGGGCTTCCTTTGTGGTGTGGTGTGTGTGTGTGTATGTGGTGTGCGTGTGTGTGTGTGTGTGTGCGTGTATGTATGTGTGGTGTGTGTCAGTTCTTTAACAAGAGATGGAGGGCTTCCTTTTGTGTGTGTGTGGGTGTGTGTGTGTGTGTGTGTGTGGGTGTGTTGTGTGTGCGTGTGGTGTGCGTGCGTGTGCGTGGTGTGTGTGTGTGGTGGGGTTTTGGTG
This sequence comes from Etheostoma spectabile, assembly GCF_008692095.1. Classification (NCBI taxonomy): domain Eukaryota; kingdom Metazoa; phylum Chordata; class Actinopteri; order Perciformes; family Percidae; genus Etheostoma; species Etheostoma spectabile. The sequence goes on from NW_022605575.1 coordinate 100,772, forward strand.
TGTGTGTGTGGTGTTGCGTGTGCGTGCTGGGTGTGTTGTGTGTGTGTCGGCTGTGGTGTATGTTGTGTGCTGTGCGGTATGTGTGTGTGTGTGTGTGTCAGTTCTTTAAACAAAGGAATGAGGGTTCTCTTTTGGTGTGTGTGTGCGTGTGTGTGGTGTGTGTGTTGGTGTGTGTGCGTGTTGTGTGTGCGTGTTTGTTGTGTGTGTGCGTGTGTGTGTGTGTCTGAGCCTACTTGAGTTTGGACCTTGAAAGTGAGGACATGTCTTCGGCCGGTCCTCACCTTTGGACAGACCTTCTAAGACCCGTTTGAGGGCTAGACCTGGTTTTGAGGTTCAAGATCTGATCCATGAAATGAACTGTGCCTGCCTCTATGGGAAGTGTGTTTTAAGAAGAACATTATTAACTGCGATCATTATTCATTCACGGAGAAATTGGTGTCCTCAAAGGTTGGAATTTTCCTATTTTTTTAATTAAGGCATTAAGTTAATTTCCAAAAGATGATTTTTTAATCAATTAGCATGGTGTTCATAAAAGTGTGACACGGGTGGCAGGGCGTGCAAAATAATTGAATGCGAGAAAAACTATAATTTTTGCCCAGTACGTTTTGCAATTAAAGTCTTATTTTGTTTTGGGTTGAAGGGAATTCAAACGTTGAAGAGAGAGTTAGCGGAGGTCCAGTTCGAGGGGTTTTCCTGCTGATTTGATCCGTTAAACAGGGTTTAAGTTCAATAACTGCAACAGTTAGCAAAAGTCAAGGTTAATCTGTTAGTTTAGTATTAGTTCTTTCAGTCAGGGCTGTAGTCAAGACCCCCTTAGTCAAGTCCAAGACAGTCCAGACCAGGACTAGTCGAGTCAGAGTCAAGACCAAATCCAGAGGTTTGGTCCAAGACAAGACCGAGTCCAAAGAGTTCCGTCCAAGAATAGAAAGTCCAAAGAGGGTTAGTCCTAGACTTAGGAGTCCAAAGAGGTTTGAGTCCAAGACAAGCAGAGTCCATAAAAGGTTCGAGTCTGGACAAACCGAGTCCAAAGAGGTTCCAGTCCGAGACAAGACGCGTCCAAAGAGGTTCCAGTCCGAGACATGACAGAGTCCAAAATGATTAGAGTCAAGACTGACCAAGTCCAAGAGGTTTGAGTCCAAAACAAGACAGACGTCAAAGGGTGACTCCAAGACAAGACAGAGTCCATAAAAGGATCGAGTCTGAGTCAAGACGAGTCCAAGAGGTTGAGTCGAGTCAAGACCGAGAGGACGAATAAAGGTCTATGGATGCAGTATCAAGACATCATTTTGGGTTCACTTTCCCTCCAATATTATTATCAACTAAAAAGACACCTGGACTCGGTCCAGACCAAGAAGCCCATATTGGGCAAGCAGTGGCCGAGACCGAGACAAGTCCGAGTCAAATACTAGCGAGTCCGAGACAAGTCCGAGACCACAGAAAAACGGTCTTGAGTCCGACTCGAGTCCAAGACCGGACTCGAGTCCTACGGCCCTGTTTTTAGTATTGACAAATATATGAGTAAGATATAATTGAGTTTCCATAATTGAGCAGCCCAGTATTGGTGTGACACCCCTATCTCTTCTCTTTACACTCTTCTGTCCCTGAAGTAGACTCTCACTACATTTTTAACTGGATCTGGGAAGAAACCACATGTGAAACAAAGAGCACTAAAAAATGATTTGATCTTTGTTTCATATAGATGCATAATCAAACAGGATGTGAATTAGATATTAGAAGGTTTGTGCAGTCGCTGCTTTTCGTCTGGCTAAGGACGAAAATATGAAATCGGAGAGATAAGATTTTAATAACTGCTTATTTATTTATTGCTTTGGTTCTCCTCCTGGTTCGACTCGCGATGATTCATAACGTTGTCCTACTTATTAAAATGGCCTATTAAAAGTTCTTATTAAAAGTAAAGTACATGGTTATTCTTTCACTGTGGGCTCAACCCTCGCGTGTCTTTTCAAAAGAAAATCTACACTTTTAGTTGATGCTTTTTATCAATGTTCTTACTTTTTCTTACGTTTTTGTCCCTTTTTAAACACTTATGATGTTTCAACACTACGCAACTAACTTATTAACTTTGATTTACGTTTATTTGGAATATGGTCAATAAATTAGGAAATGTCTCAACCCTCGTGTTGTCTTTCAAAATGAAAATCTACTTTTGTAATTTATGCTTTTATCAATGTTTTCAACTATTCTTAGTTTTGTCCCTTTTTTTTAACACTTTTTTCAATTTTTGACACTTTTTGGGACTTTAACTACGCAAACTAACTTATTTAATTGATTTACCGTTATATTTGGAATTTATGGTCAATAAATCAGGAAAGTCTCAACCCTCGTGTTGTCTCTGTCAAATGAAAATCTACACTTTAATTTATGCTTTTTATCAATGTTTAACTTACGTTTTGTCCCTTTTTTTAACAATTTTGAATTTTTGTCACTTTTTGACGTTACGCAACTAACTTATTAACTTTTGTTTTTTAGTTATATTTGGAATTTATGGTCAATAAATCAGGAAATGGCTCAACCCTCGTGTTGTCTTTTCAAATGAAATCTACTTTTTAATTATGCTTATCAATGTTTCATTCTTAAGTTTTTTCCCTTTTTTAACACTTTTTTCACTTTTGACACTTTGACGTTTTAACAACTACGACAACTAACTTATTAACTTTCGTTTAGTTATATTTGAATTTAGGTCATAAATCAGGAAATGTCTCACCTCGGTTGTCTTTTCAAAATGAAACTCTACACTTTAGTGATGCTTTTTACAATGTTTTAACTTTTTTTCTTACGTTTTTGTCCCTTTTTAAACACTTATGATGTTTTCAACACTACGCAACTACTTATTACTTTTTTTACAGTTATTATTTGGAATTTATGGTCATAAATTAGGAAATGTCTCAACCTCGTGTTGTCTTCTGTCAAAGTGAAATCTCACTTTTAGTTGATGCTTTTATCGAGTTTTTTTATGACTTTTCTTACGTTTTTGTCCCTTTTTTAACACTTTTTTCAATTTTTGACACTTTTTTTGACTTTAACACTACGCAACTAACTTCTTAACTTTGATTTACCGTAATATTTGGAATTATGGCAATAAATCAGGAATGTTCTCAACCTCGGTTGTCTTTTCAAAATGAAAATCTACTTTTATTTATCTGTTTTTATCAATGTTTTAACTTATTTCTTAAGTTTTTGTCCCTTTTTTTTAACACTTTTTTCAATTTTTGACACTTTTTGACGTTTTCAACACTACGCAACTAACTTATTAACTTTCGTTTTAGTTATATTTGGAATTTATGGTCAATAAATCAGGAAATGTCTCAACCCTCGTGTTGTCTTTTCAAAATGAAAATCTACACTTTTAGTTGATGCTTTTTATCAATGTTCTTAACTTTTTCTTACGTTTTTGTCCCTTTTTACAACACTTATGATGTTTTCAACACTACGCAACTAACTTATTAACTTTTGATTTACCGTTATATTTGGAATTTATGGTCAATAAATCAGGAAATGTCTCAACCCTCGTGTTGTCTTTTCAAAATGAAAATCTACTTTTTTAATTTATGCTTTTTATCAATGTTTTCAACTTATTCTTAAGTTTTTGTCCCTTTTTTTTAACACTTTTTTCAATTTTTGACACTTTTTGACGTTTTCAACACTACGCAACTAACTTATTAACTTTCGTTTTAGTTATATTTGAATTTATGGTCAATAAATCAGGAAATGTCTCAACCTGTGTTGTCTTTTCAAATGAAATCTACACTTTTATTGATGCTTTTTATCAATGTTCTTAACTTTACTTACGTTTTTGTCCCTTGTTTACAACACTTATGGATGGTTTTCACACTAAGA
>NW_022605575.1:104654-107610 GCF_008692095.1 Etheostoma spectabile
AACTGTTTCTTACGTTTTTGTACCTTTTTACAACACGTATGATTTTCAAATCACACGCCAACTAACTTATTAACTTTTGATTTACAGTATATTGGGAATTATGGGCAATAAATTAGGAAAGTTCTCAACCCTCGGTGTCTTTCAAAATGAAATCTCTTTTGTAATTTATGCTTTTTATCAATGTTTACTTATTCTTAAGTTTTGTCCTTTTTTTTAACACTTTTTGCAATTTTTGACACATTTTGGATTTAAAACGCAACTAACTTATTAATTTTGATTTACCGTATATTGGAATTTAGGTCAATAAATACAGGAAATGTCTCAACCCTCGTGGTTGTCTTCCTGTCAAAATGAAAATTACACTTTTAATTTATGCTTTTTATCAATGTTATAACTTACGTTTTTGTCTCTTGTTTAACACTTTTTGAATTTTTGTCACTTTTTGACGTTACGCAACTAAACTTTTAACTTTTGTTTTTTAGTTATATTTGGAATTATGGTCAATAAATCAGGAAAGTCTCAACCCGTGTTGTCTTTTCAAATGAAATCTACTTTAATTTATGCTTTTTCAATGTTTCAACTTATTCTAAGTTTTTGTTCTTTTTTAACACTTTTTTCAATTTGACACTTTTTGACGTTTCAACACTAGCAAACTAACTTATTAACTTGTTTAGTTATATTTGGGAATTATGGTCAATAAATCAGGAAATGTCTCAACCGCTCGTGTTGTCTTTTCAAAATGAAAATCTACCCTTTTAGTTGGCTTTTTATCAATGTTCTTAACTTTCTTACGTTTTTGTCCCTTTTTACAACACTTATGATGTTTTCAACACTACGCAACTAACTTATTAACTTTTTTTTACAGTTATATTTGGAATTTATGGTCAATAAATTAGGAAATGTCTCAACCCTCGTGTTGTCTTCCTGTCAAAGTGAAATCTACACTTTTAGTTGATGCTTTTTATCGATGTTTTTTTATCGACTTTTTCTTACGTTTTTGTCCCTTTTTTTAACACTTTTTTCAATTTTTGACACTTTTTTTGACTTTAACACTACGCAACTAACTTATTAACTTTTGATTTACCGTCATATTTGGAATTTATGGTCAATAAATCAGGAAATGTCTCAACCCTCGTGTTGTCTTTTCAAAATGAAAATCTACTTTTTAATTTATGCTTTTTATCAATGTTTTCAACTTATTCTTAGTTTTGTCCCTTTTTTAACACTTTTTTCAATTTTTGACACTTTTGACGTTTTCAACAATACGCAATAACTTATTAACTTCGTTTTAGGTATATTTGGAATTATGGTCAATAAATCAGGAAATGTCTCAACCTCGTGTTGTCTTTCAAATGAAAATCTACACTTTTAGTTGATGCTTTTTTCAATGTTCTTAACTTTTTCTTACGTTTTTGTCCCTTTTTACAACAATTATGATGTTTTCAACACCTACGCAACTAACTTATTAACTTTGATTTACGTTATATTGGAATTAGGGTCAATAAAATCAGGAAATGTCTCAACCCTCGTGTTGTCTTTTCAAAAGAAAATCTACTTTTTTAATTTATGCTTTTTATCAATGTTTTCAACTTATTCTTAAGTTTTTGTCCCTTTTTTTTAACACTTTTTTCAATTTTTGACACTTTTTGACGTTTTCAACACTACGCAACCTAACTTATTAACTTTCGTTTTAGTTATATTGGAATTTATGGTCAATAAATCAGGAAATGTCTCAACCCTGTGTTGTCTTTTCAAAATGAAAATAAACTTTTAGGATGCTTTTTATCAAGTTCTTAACTTTTCTTACGTTTTTGTCCCTTTTTACACAATTATGATGTTTTCAACACTACGCAACTAACTTATAACTTTTGATTTACCGTCATATTTGGAATTTATGGTCAAAAATTAGGAATGTCTTAACTCGTGTGTCTTCCTGTCAAAGTGAAATCTACAATTTAGTTGATGCGTTTTTATCGATGTTTTTTATCGACTTTTTTCTACGTTTTTGTCCCTTTTTTAACACTTTTTTTTCAATTTTGACACTTTTTTTGGACTTTAACACTACGCACATAATTATTAACTTTTGATTTACCGTCATATTGGAATTTATGGTCAATAAATAGGAAATGTCTAACATGTGGGTTTTCCTGTCAAAATGAAAATCTACACTTATTTATGCTTTTATCAAGGTTTTAACTTAGTTTTGTCCCTTTTTTTTAACACTTTTTGATTTTGTCACTTTTTTGACGTTACGCAACTAACTTATTAACTTTTGTTTTTAGTATATTTGGAATTTATGGTCAATAAATCAGGAATGTCTCAACCCTCGTGTGTTTTTCAAAATGAAAATCTACTTTTTAATTTATGCTTTTTATCAATGTTTTCCACTATTCTTAAGTTTTGTCCCTTTTTTTAACATTTTTTCAATTTTTGACATTTTTTGACGTTTTCAACACTACGCAACTAACTTATTAACTTTCGTTTAGTTATATTGATGGAATTATGGTCAAAAATCAGAATGCTCAACCCTCGTGTTGTCTTTTCAAAATGAAAATCTACACTTTAGTTGATGCTTTTTATCAATGTTTTAACTTTTTTTACGTTTTTTGTCCTTTTTACAACACTTATGATGTTTTCAACACTACGAACTAACTTATTAACTTTTGATTTACCGTTATATTGGAATTTATGGTCAATAATCAGGAATGTCTCAACCCTCGTGGTTGTCTTTTCAAATGAAATCTACTTTTTAATTTATGCTGTTTATCAATGTTTTCCAACTTATTCTTAAGTTGTTTTGCCTTTTTTTTAACACTTTTTTCATTTTTGACACTTTTGCGGTTTTCAACACTAGCAACGAAGCAACTAACTTATTAACTTTTGATTTACCGTCATATTTGGAATTTATGGTCAATAAATTAGGAAATGTCTTAACCCTCGTGTTGTCTTCCTGTCA
>NW_022605575.1:107620-107719 GCF_008692095.1 Etheostoma spectabile
TACACTTTTAGTTGATGCTTTTTATCGATGTTTTTTTATCGACTTTTTCTTACGTTTTTGTCCCTTTTTTTAACACTTTTTTCAATTTTTGACACTTTT
>NW_022605575.1:107879-109961 GCF_008692095.1 Etheostoma spectabile
ATGCTTTTTATCAATGTTTATAACTTACGTTTTTGTCCCTTTTTTTTAACACTTTTTTGAATTTTTGTCACTTTTTTGACGTTACGCAACTAACTTATTAACTTTTGTTTTTTAGTTATATTTGGAATTTATGGTCAATAAATCAGGAAATGTCTCAACCCTCGTGTGAAAATCTCCAACTTTTAGTGATGATGCTTGTTATCAATGTTCTTAACTTTTTCTTACGTTTTTGTCCTTTTTACAAACACTATGAGGTTTTCAACACTAGCAACTAACTTATAACTTTTGATTTACCGTTTTATTTGGAAATTTCGGTCAATAAATTAGGAAATGTCTCAACCCTCGTGTTGTCTTTGCAAAATGAAAATCTTACTTTTTTATTTTGCTTTTATCAATGTTTTTAAATTATTGCTTTAAGTTTTTTTTTGTCCCTTTTGTTTTTTAACCACTTTTTTTCAAGTTTTGACACTTTTTGACGTTTCAACACTACGCAATAAAACTTATAACTTTCGTTTTTAGTTATATTTGGAATAATTATGGTCAATAAATCAGGAAATTCTAACCCTCTGTGTTCTTTTCAAAATGAAAAATCTACACTTTTAGTTGATGGCTTTTATCAATGTTCTTACTTTTCTTACGTTTTGTCCCTTTTTACAACACCTATGATGTTTTCAACATACGCACACTTATTAACTTTTGATTTACCGTCATATTTGGAATTTATGGTCAATAAATTAGGAAATGTCTTACCTCGTGTGTGTCTTCGTCAAAAGTGAAATCTACTTTATTTGATGCTTTTTATCGATGTTTTTTTATCGACCTTTTTCTTACGTTTTGTCCTTTTTTTTAACATTTTTTTCAATTTTTGACATTTTTTGACGTTTTAACACTACGCAACTAACTTATTAACTTTTGATTTACCGTTATATTTGGAATTTATGGTCAATAAATCAGGAAATGTCTCAACCCTCGTGTTGTCTTCCTGTCAAAATGAAAATCTACACTTTTAATTTATGCTTTTTATCAATGTTTATAACTTACGTTTTTGTCCCTTTTTTTTAACACTTTTTTGAATTTTTGTCACTTTTTTGACGTTACGCAACTAACTTATTAACTTTTGTTTTTTAGTTATATATTGGAATTTATGGTCAATAAATCAGGAAATGTCTCAACCTCGTGTTGTGTTTTCAAATGAAAATCTACTTTTACATTATGTTTTTATCAATGTTTTCAACTGATTCTTACAGTTTTGTCCCTTTTTTTAACACTTTTTCAAATTGACGAAACTTTTTGACGTTTTTCAAAACTACGCAACTAACTATTAACTTTCGTTTAGTTATATTTGGAATATTATGGTCAAAAATCAGCGAAATGTCTAACCTCGTGTTGTCTTTTCAAAATGAAAATCTCCACTTTTGTGATGCTTTATTTTCAATGTTCTTAACTTTTTCTTACGTTTTTGTCCCTTTACAACACTATGAGTGTTTCAACACTACGCAACTAACTTATTACACTTTTATTTACCGTCATATGTGGAATTTATGGTACAAAAATTAGGAAATGTCTTAACCCTCGTGTTGTTCCTGTCAAAGTGAAATACTACACTTTTAGTTGATGCTTTTATCGATGTTTTGTTATCGACTTTTTCTTACGTTTTGTCCCTTTTTTTAACCACTTTTTTGCAATTTTGGACACCTTTTTTTGGACTGTGTACATCACTGGCAACCTAACTTATAACTTCTTGATTTACGTTATATTTGGAGTATGGGCAATAAATTAGGAAATGTCTCAACCACTCGTGTGTCTTCAAATGAAAATCATTCTCTTTTTAATTTATGCTTTTTATCAATGGTGTTCAAATTATTCTAAGTTTTTGTCCCTTTTTTAACACTGTTTCAATTTTGACACTTTTGACGTTTCAACAATACGCACTAACTAAACTTTCGTTTTAGTTATATTTGGAATTTATGGTCCAAAAAAATTAGGAAATGTCTCAACCTCTGTGTTATTACTGTCAAAATGAAAATCACCTTGTAATTTATGCTTTGTTATCAAGGTTACTAACTTCCGTTTTTAGTCCCG
>NW_022605575.1:109986-110135 GCF_008692095.1 Etheostoma spectabile
ATGCTTTTTATCAATGTTTATAACTTACGTTTTTGTCCCTTTTTTTTAACACTTTTTTCAATTTTTGACACTTTTTTCATTTTTTGTCACTTTTTTGACGTGTTCAACACTACGCAACTAACTTATTAACTTTTGATTTACCGTTATAT
>NW_022605575.1:110145-118414 GCF_008692095.1 Etheostoma spectabile
ATGGTCAATAAATTAGGAAATGTCTCAACCCTCGTGTTGTCTTCCTGTCGGCCGTGCAACTTTTTGGTTTTCTGGGTCAACATTGAACCCTTTTGGTTGTCTTTTTCAGAACCTTTGTTGTTGTTTTTCTTTTTTTTTTGGGTCCCATGTTTTTGAAGCTTCTTTGAACATGTTAATCACATTTTGCAATGGTCTTTCATAAAAGGTTTTTGGAATGCTATAAAATGTAACAAAAGCTTTTTAAATGAACAGGGGACGTTCAATAAATTGGGGATAAATTTGAGGTTTGATCGGCAATCGTGCTACAACTAGCTGTCTAAACTAGCCTATCTAGAAGACTATTAAACATGGAAGTGGGTTTATGTCATAAGGTTATAATTCATGTTAAAAATCCACTATGGAAACAACATAAGTGTCATATCCAGAATAATGTTCTGAGTCAGGAATACATGTTTATCACAGGAAATAAGGAAAGGACGCTGATTTTCAGGTAGAAAAAATGTAACTTGTTCCATTTTTCTTCTTGTAGAAATTAGAAATAGGTCAATTTTTTTTAGGACCGGTAATGGAAACAACCCAAAGAATATCTGTTTTTTTTTTTATATTGTTGTGAATGAAACGACTTTTTTTTAACCCTCGTGTCGTCTTCCCGTTAACCGTGAACTTGTCCTTTGTCCTTGTCAAAATTGAAAATTAATATTTTTTTTCGGGACTTTTCCGATAGTTTTTGCCGCTTTTTCTGATTTATTCGTCACTTTTTCCAGCTCTTGGTTTTTTTTTGTTTGTTTTTTTAAACCTGAGCTGGTTTAATAACAGTTTTTTTTTTTATCTTATTCTTGGAATTCATGGACCTCATTTAGATCAAATTATACACACATTTTTAGTTAAAAAAGGCAGAAATTATGACTTATTTTGACTAATAGTGAAGATCTGAAGATGTTGAGTGGATCTCAGACGGGTAGATGTCAGAGTTTAGTCCGCATACTGTTTAAAAACCATTAAACAAAATAATTCAAATGCTAAAAGACTACATAAAAACCCCAAAAATTCAATGAGAGTAATGCTGTATGGAATCATCCGTTAGTTTTGGGCCAATGACGACACACTAGGAATTAAACGACGTTTTTTTTAAAGCTTTGTGGTCCAGACGTAGCAGAGAGGCTCACAATGTCCAAACAGCTCCGAGGATTTTGTTTTTACAAGAGACACTAACTGGCACGGTGTCCTCTGACTTCCTGTAAAACACGTCGTTAAAAACAGCCGTTCCCATAGTTTCACGTCGCCAAGGAAACGGTTGAATAATGACGCTCGGGCCTGGACGGACCGGGGACGTCTCGGAAAAGCTTTTTTTTTTTTTTTTAAAGGATGTTTACGTCCAGTTGGGGATAATTCACTTCCTCCACCTTCACCTCCACCTTCTGTTGCTGGGCGAGTGAAATCTACCCCCCCCCCACACCACACACACACACACACACACACCACACCCACCACACCCACACACACACAACATAAGTAAGACATCACACACACAACACAACACACAAACACACACCACACACAACACACACACACACATAGTAGACATACACACACACACCACACACACACCCACAGAAAGACACACTCCACACCCACACCCCACACACACAGCACACACACACACAGAAAGACACACACCCACACACACACACAGAAGCCACACTACACACCCAACACACACACACAAACGACACACTCACTCACAACACACACACAACCACAACACACACATACAAACACGACACACACACACACACACACACAACCTATACAGTACACACACCGACACACAACCACAGTAAGACACACAACACACAAACACAGTAGACACAAACAACACACACAGAAAGCAAACAAACACAACTCACAACACACACACACACACAACCACACACACGAGGGCGGCAGCACACACTACACAGAATACCACACCACACACACACACACACAACACACACACCAACACCCCACACACACCACACAAGACAAACACACACACACCACCAACACAGGAAAGACACAGCACACACACACAACACAGACAACAAAACACTCACTCACACACACACACACAGAAGACACTCAACCACACACACACACACACACATCAAACCACACACAGAAGACACACCCTCACAACACACAGACACACCACACCACCACATACAAACACCCACACCACACACAACACACAAACAAGAAGACACACACACACACACACACACACACAGAAAGACACATACAAACACACAACACACACAGAAAACACCTACAAACACACTCACACACACACACACACACACACACACACACACACACACACACACACAGAAAGACACCACACACACACACACACCACACACACACACACACACACACACAATGACAGCAACACCTTTCAGCCATGGGCAACGATGGGGACATGAATGCAATCTTATAATCTAATATATTTAAGAAGTTTTTTTTTTTTTTTTTTTTGTTTGACAGGAAACAGCTGAAAGAATCCCCATCACCAAACCCACCAGACCCCATGTAAATAACCAGCGTTTACACTGTAGAGGCAGCATATTATCACATGTAAATGGGTAAATTAAAGGTTTATTTCACCCAAACCAGAGTGGTGGATGGTAAAACAATGGAAAGACAAACCAAGACAGCTTTTGATAGTTTTATTTATTTATTTATTTTTCGAATTTGAATGAAGTGAATAAGGAAAATGAGTCTGGTGGGGTTGGTGACGGGGATTTTCCTGTTAAACAAAAAGGATCTTACTCTTTGACAAGAAGGTCTTTCTCTGTTGGGATCCATCCCATAATGTTGTCAGACACTTAGAATAATAATCTGAGCCTGTGGCAACAACAGAACTTTTAGTGGATGGAAATTGAAGGTGCGCAATTGCCCGTTAATGTTACGTTGGAGCTTGGTTCTCCATGACAACTGCAGCGGTCTTGTTAAATACTGGACCCATTTTAAGGATTGTTGTTCCCATCAGTTACATAGACTAGAACTTCCATTGGACAGAAATTAAATATGTCCATTGTTGTTACATTGCAGCTTGTTTTACCGTGGAGATAATCTTGTTCAATACTTAATTTCATACCAATTTGCCCCATAGGGTTACATTGCAGCCCGGACTGCAGGATTCTCCTATAATGCTGGACTAGATCACACGTAGCAATGTTTGGGATTTGGGATTATATGGGATCATTGGAGTTGAAGTTGAATATGTGCATTTGCCCATTTAAAAAATTGAAGGTGCGCAATTGCCCGTAAACGTTACGTTGGAGCTTGGTTTGCAGCGGTCCTGTTCAATACTGGACCTATTTTAAAGATTGTTGTTCCCATCAGTTCCTCAGACACAAAAACAGAGGAAAACAGGGTCTTAAGCGATGGTTACGAGCACCTGGGATGTAATATACAGGAGATTTGATATTCTTCCTGTGAAGACTGCACGCACATGACAACCAGATTCCCTATCTGCTTTTGTCTTCTGTTAGACAGACGGACAGATCTGGGTCAGGCAATTACACATTTTTTACTCTGTACTCACACAAACACATGGATTAGATGCTATTGGCCTGACAAGTGCAATTCCTTTCCATCGTTTCCATTTCACTAGGTTTTTCATCAATGTATGGCTGTATAATTATAATAAGAGAAATGTTATGCATCAGTCATGTGCCATGTGTTTTGTCACTTTTGACATCCATCACTCACACAAGCACACCCACGCTAACGGCATCCCAGAAACTCAGACTGGCTTCACCGGCTGCTGTTTGGGGGAGACAGGGATCCGAGAGGACCACAGGGACGAACGCCACTGAGAAGTCCTCACTTGATGTTTTAAAATGGATAAAGAGGAGACTTTGATGATCTGGTTTGTGAAATTCACACACACCTGCCAAGTCAAACGTCAGCTGTTATTTTGGTGAAAGTTATGCAAAAGTAGTGCAACGCATTACAGAGACAGTAATATTGTAACAGAACGAATTACTCTCAAATGACAGTTACTAGTAATATATAATGTATTACATTTTGGAAGTAACTTGCCCAACACAGGACACCAAAGATGAGAGACGGAGGGGGAATGACATGCCAAACTGCTAAAACAGTGTTTTTATTTCTCTGTTTAGCTGCTTTGTTCAAATGCAACTTCCTCTCTTCAGTCGGGTTTCTAGCTCGCTCGACCACATCCCTGCACTCGTAGGCCAGAACCTCAGATTTGTAACGCTAAAATAAAATGCATTATGGATCATTTAATTTCTATAGTTTGTAACTGACTTGACCAGCTGACTTGGGCCGGTTCAGACCGCTGGAACTTTTGCCAAAAACCTTCTGAAGGGGTTTCGTCTTGTTGCAAATCTTTGGTCTGAACTGGGCTTAACGGACACTACAAACTAATGTTCACTTTTACCAACAGAAGTTTGCACGTCTCATTGTTTCTTCAGTCAGTCATTTTAGTCGAAAATGCACAAGCAGGAGGTTGAAGATCATCTGATCATGTTATTGGTCACAGCACACCCTTTAGATAACCTGTCCCGCCATGTTTACAGGATCAGGTTGACCTGCTGGGCTTTTTTTGTAGTCGTTGACATGGTCAGCTGAGAACATCCGAAACAGGCAACATCTTTTACACATATGCAAAATCTAGTTATGCATTATAAGAAAAATACTCTATATGTCTGTTTTAACCCTCATGTTGTCCTCATGTTGTCTTCATGTTGTCCTCATGTTGTCCTCATGTTGTCTCCAGTGTGTCCTCTGTTGTCTTCATGTTGTCCTCATGTTGCCCTCATGTGTCCCTCATGTTTGTCTTCCTGTTGTCCTCATGTTGTCTTCATGTTGTCCTCCTGTTGCCCCTCATGTTGTCCTCATGTTGCCCTCAGTGTTGTCCCTCATGTTGTGTCCTTCATGTTTTCTCATGTTTGTCCTCATGTTGTCTTCATGTTGTCCTCATGTTTTTCCTCATGTTGTTCCTCATGTTGCCCTCATGTTGCCTCCTGTTGCTTTCATGTTGTCCTCATGTTTGCCTCATGTTGTCCCTCATGTTGCCCTCATGTTTGTCCTCCTGTTGTCTTCAGTTTGTCCTCATGTTGTCCTCATGTTGTCCTCATGTTGTTCCTCATGTTGTCCTCATGTTGTCCTCATGTTCCCTCATGTTGTCCCTCCTGTTGGCTTGTTGTCCTCATGTTGTCCTCATGTTGCTCATGTTGTCCTCATTTTGTCCCAGTTGTCCTCAGTTGCTCATTCTCATGTTGCCCTCATGTTTTCTCATGTTTGTCTTCATGTTGTCCCTCATGTTGTCTTCGTTTGTCTTCATGTTGTCCTCATGTTTGTTCTCATGTTTGTCCTCATGTTGCCCTCATGTGTCCTCATGTTGTCTTCATGTTGTCTCCATGTTGTCCTCATGTTGTCCCTCATGTTGTCTCATGTTGTCTTCATGTTGTCTTCATGTTGTCTTTTCATGTTGTCCCCATGTTGTCCTCATGTTGCCCTCATGTCGCCCTCATGTCGTCGCCTCATGTGTCCTCATGTTGTCCTCATGTTGCTTCATGTTTGTCCCTCATGTTGTCCTCATGTTGTCTATATCCATTTGTTCTTTTTATTCCCAAAATACATGATTGATTCCACCGCTCTTTGCCAAGTACAATCTCTACTTTCTTAATTTTGGGTCTTATTATATTTTATACATTGTAAAACAAATTGAAGTGTTGTTGAAATAGTGTTGAGTAAAAGTTGACATATTCCAGTCTGTGATTATCATCAACATCCATTCCTTTAATTTTAGTCTCAATAATTCCTAATTTCTGCTTTTCTAACTCAAACATTAGGTATAATTTCCTATAAATGAGGTTTATTGAGCATCACACATCATGCAGCTGGGGCCGAACCGTAAGGAACATCTGAAGCAAGAAAGGGTGATTAACCCTTGTGTCGTCTTCCCGTCAAAATTTAAAAAATCAACACTTTTGTTGACGCTTTTTAATATTATAATAAACTTTTCTTACGTTTTTGTCCCTTTTTTAAAAATGTTTGTCACTTTTTTTGACATTTTCAACACTACGTAACACTAACTTATTAACTTTAGTTTTACAGTTATTTTTGGAATTTATGGTCAATAAACCTCATTTGTAGGAAATTATACCTAATGTTTGAGTTAGAAAGCAGAAATTAGGAATTATTGAGACTAAATTAAAGGAATGGATGTTGATGATAATCACAGACTGAATATGTCAACTTTTACTCAACACTATTCAACAACACTTCCATTTGTTTTACAATGTTATAAAATAGAATAAGACCCAAAATTAATGAAATATAGAGATTTGTACTTGGCAAAGGTTTGAATCAATCATGTTTTTTGGGAATTAAAAGAACAATGATATAGGACACATGAGGACAACATGGGGACACATGACAACATAAGACAACATGGGACAACATGGGGACAACATGAGGACAACATGAAGACAACATGAAGACAACATGGGGGACAACATGAGACAACATGAAGACAACATGGGGACAACATGAGGACAACATGAAGACAACATGGGGACAACATGAGGACAACATGAAGACAATATGGGGACAACATGAAGACAACATGAAGACAACATGGGGACAACATGAGGACATCATGAAGACAATATGGGGACAACATGAAGACAACATGAGGACAACATGAGGACAACATGAGGACAACATGAAGACAACATGAGGGTTAATGTCCTACATTTGCGTTACAACACACAGCTCATTCGGTGAAGGACGTCTTTTCCCTGAAATGTTCTCACAGGGTTTCGTCACCTCGTGAATCCGTGGTCTGAACTTAAAGAAACTGCAGATTTACACAGCAACGTGTCAAACCCCGGCGCTTGATTTCCTTCCAAGTGCCATTAAAGACACTGCTGATTACAGCTGTAATGTAACATAATGCAATAAATTGAATGCATTTATTCTGCTCTAATAGCTCCCAACACTTGCTCCATGTGTTCGCCTGACAGGTGTTCAACGCCCGCTAACATACTCTGGCACAGGCATCAACACCAGAGACGAAAATAGGTTTTTCCTCTTTCCTCTTGCTCTTTTTCCAGCTCCTTGTCACTCACGCAGGCATGCACGACGCATGTAAATCAAAGCTAACGAGCGTGTTCATTACTGAGCTCGGCGTCCTCTCTCAGGCACCGAAAGACTTAGAAAAAGTCGCCAAGGAAGTCTTTTCATCTTTTCAATTACACCGCTGAATGGAGCGAGGGACGGGTGTAAAAAATGTCCAGGGATGGAAAAAAAAAAAGGCCTCTCTGCCTCTTTCTGTCTCACACACTTTAACACATTCACACATTTACTTTTCATAACAGCAGCCGGAGAAAGGGAAGTCGCTTGAAGCCAGCGAGTGCTTCCAGCCCCGGGGAAGTCCTCTTGATTTGACGGTGTCGTAACACGTGAAACAATGAGAGATGTTGAGGCGTCCTGCTGCAGTTAATCAGGCTGATCTGTAGAAGTTGCTGAAATGGTGCAATCTCCCGAAAACTGTCTCTCTGGGAACAAATTAACGTCATCAGATCCTAAATCAGCCTCGGCTGTGAGATTGCAACAGATTTCTTTCAGTGCACGAGCAACTGAAATCTTAAATGATACTTAAACTTCATCCCTGTTTGTTTCCACTGTACCACTGGTGGTTCGAAATTGGAACGCACCATAAAAGGACGTTATTACTTGCATTAAACCGTCATAAACACGCTCAAGTCATACATCGTTAGAAAGCTTAAAGTCTCATGATTCCATCGAGCCCACACACAAGCAATAAGGTGACTCACAACGGTTATAATCATGTTCTGAAGTAAAGCAAGACAGACAGATTCAAGTCTAAATTGAGTGTGTTTTCCTACCTGTCTCCTCGTGTCTTTAATCACAGCGGTGAAATATCGCCGTAAACGTGGTATTCATACTTCGCCAACATGCCAAGCTATTAGAATATCCAAGCCTTGTAATCCAAAATTATCTGGTCCCCTCACAATCTTGTAGTTTCTGGCCAAGTTTTGACGTAGAGAAATCTAGATCATGCATCATTTCTCGGTTTTGATCGTGTGTATCTTTTTCCGTGTGCGCGCTACATTCTCACTCCGCACACCGTCGGAATCTGTGTTGTCAGCAGTTTCCAATGAACTTTGTTCTCATCCATTAGCATAAGTATTTCTCAAGATACTCCCAAGCTAAACCAATGAAA
>NW_022605575.1:118424-118504 GCF_008692095.1 Etheostoma spectabile
GTCCCCATTGGGCCCACGTGGGAAAAACTGACAGCATATCCCACCAGTAAGAGAAAGAGGTAATAAAACTGGCATTCCTG
>NW_022605575.1:118514-119054 GCF_008692095.1 Etheostoma spectabile
CCAATAGGCAGACGAGTTGAATGATATCAAACATTGCTTAAAAAAACTATCCCTGTGAGGACTCCTGCCCTTTCATTGCAAAAATAAGGCCGTCTTATGTCATTTCACCATTTCATCAAATTATGATTACTTATTCCTATAAATCTATGTATCTACTTCTTTTAGGCATGTGTATGAGTGATGTGGATGTGTTTTTGTATTTCAGAAGTTATGTATTTAGCACTTTTGGGCTTTTTTAGAAATCTAGATATACAGATATCTGTAGAAATACATTCATATAAAATCCATTTTATAAGTCATTTTCTTCCGGATTGTTGAGACATTTGGCTGATTACTATTTTTAGTATGTAGCCCATTCAATCATGCTTACGTTAGGCTTTTTAAAATTTTTCAGATGATTTACTTGGACGGAAATAGAAATTCTGTGTTCTAACCTCTGTAGTTCTGTGTCAGTAAGGCCTAGTGTCACAATGCCACTAGAAACAACACATTGAGAGTGTTAGCTTCACAATGAACTCAGGGTCATCACAGAGGGCCAAA
>NW_022605575.1:119064-120343 GCF_008692095.1 Etheostoma spectabile
GTGGAAACTGCAGCACTTTTTAGGGGGTACAAATTTAGGCGAGAAAATCATATATTTTCAGGTGTATCATAAGAGGTTTAACCCTTGTATGGTATTCGGGTCAAATTGACCCAATTCCTATTTTTCACAGGCCCCCTAAATCAAAGAAATTATAACTCCAGACTATCAATGTAAATGTCTGTTGATAGAATGTTGTTAGAAATAAAACTCTCCTTAGATAACAGACGTTTGGCTTTTGAAAATTGTTTCCCCAAGTCTTGGCAATCATGAGAAACAAAAAAAAAACTCTAACACAAACATAAAACTATTTAGATTTTTTCCCAGACCGGCCTAGACACTTTTACCCAGAGTTAGTTTTGCTATCTCAAATGCATTTCCTTAAATGCATTTCCTGTCTACAGTGAGACATCAGGAGGCTAAATCAGACTCTTTTACACATCCAACGCTACCTCAATAACCTGCATCTCTGCTTTACCATATTAATAATAACATATTAATACATCTTATTTGTAATGCACTTTATATTTAAGACAAACCTCAAAGTGCTACAGGTAAGATCATAAAAACAAGATAAGAAGTTTAATATACATATAAATAGTGCAACAACGTTGTCCACGAATCCAACGTGGGTGGAGGACGGCCAGACCCCCAGCGCTCCCTGAGCTGGGGGCTTTCTGTAGGAAGCAGTAGCCAGGAGGACAGGTCTCATTTAATACAGGAAAGAAACATCTGTTTGGTTCCAGGTTTCTGTAAGGCACATCCAATCCAAACACCCATCTAGAATATGGTCATGTATGAGGCAAGCGGGGAACAGTAGATGTGTTTTGACTCATTTTTACACTACTGTCTGGAACACAAGTGCTCGAAAAATCTCCTGCCAGGGGCCAGATAAATCTGCACCTAAAATCTCCTGCCAGGGGCCAGATAAATCTGCACCTAAAATCTCCTGCCAGGGGCCAGATAAATCTGCACCTAAAATCTCCTGCCAGGGGCCAGATAAATCTGCACCTAAAATCTCCTGCCAGGGGCCAGATAAATCTCCTGCGAGGCAGCTAAAAGTTTTGAGTGTACCTGGGGTACACTGTTGGAAAAGTACACGAACAATCTGCTGCCAGGGGCCAGATAAATCTGCACGAAAAATCTGCTGCCAGGGGCCAGATAAAAGCTAAAAGTAAAAATATCATTGATATTTTCCTTCTGTCAGGGACAGAACTGAGTGACATAATTTCCCCAAGCGGAGGAAAAGTAGATGTGTTCTTTTTGATGCTGCCTTTCTTTA
>NW_022605575.1:120353-120418 GCF_008692095.1 Etheostoma spectabile
CATTTCTTTAAATTTCTTATGCTGCACTGTAACTTGATTTCTTGTGTTTTATGTGTCCTAATGTT
>NW_022605575.1:120428-120530 GCF_008692095.1 Etheostoma spectabile
TTTAAACTGTCTATTCACGTGTTTTATTGGTTTTTAATGCTTAACTGTTTGTACTTGTGTTTCATCTGTTTAACTGATTTTGAGTAAAGCACTTTGAATTGC
>NW_022605575.1:120540-124825 GCF_008692095.1 Etheostoma spectabile
GAAATGTGCTCTACAGATAAAGCTGCCTTGCCTTGCAAGATTTGTTTGTGATGGAATGTGCATTAAACAGTTCGGTTCAGTTCGGTTCAGTGCTATGGAAGCTACGCATCACTTGTTACATTTAAGTTTGTTCCACGTTTGGTTTACGTAGCAGCGAAGGATCAGAGCCAGGAGAGTGGCGGTTTCTTCAACATTGGGGATGAAAACTACCAAAGAAGAAGAAGATTGTCAGTAAGACAGCCTCTGATTGGTCGACACGCGTTCATTTGACAACATTCTGGGAGTCAAGATTGTTTTATTATACATCCATGGTCGAAATGATTGTGTAAAGGCTTCAGAAAAACACTGCAGTTCTCCAGGCTGGATTAATGAACTTCTGGACGCGTTAGGGTCCCACAGGAGACCTCTTTGGAAAGGTCCAGATGTTAGCTATCATGCTAAACACTCGGGACGACGCTAGCTTGACGTGATACGGAGATATCGAACATTACGTGACTTGATTTACAATCGCATAGCCCTAGTGGAAGCATCGCATTTTTCTGCTTGTAGACCAAAAAAAAAAGACTCTACCCTCTACTCTCTTCAACATGGTGGATGAAAACACCAAGGAAGAAGAAGATAGTCAGGGAGACAGCCCCTGATTGGTCGACACACGCTTATTTGACAATATTCTGGGAGTCAAGATTGTTTTAGTATCCATACATGGTCAAGATGGCTGGGGCTAGTAAACAAAGACACTGCAGTTCTCCAGGCTGGATTAATGAACTTCTGGACGGGTTAGGGTCCCACAGGAGACCTCTTTGGAAAGGTCCAGATGTTAGCTATCACGCTAAACACTCGGGACGACGCTAGCTTGACGTGATACAGAGATATCAAACATTACGTAACTTGATTTACAATCGCATAGCCCTAGTGGAAGCATCTAATTTCTCTGCTTCTAGACAACAACAAAAGACTCTACCCTATATTGATGAGGAGATATTACATAGGACGTAAACGTGAGGTGTTAATGTGCGTTGGCTAGTGCTGTTGTACACAAGTCCTTTCTCAGGTTTGTCGGTATTTGCACTCAGGCTTTTCTAAGAGTCGGCCATTGGTCTTTGGCCAAATATTCCAGTTGGTCTCGACCGAGTCCTTTTGTGCTTTTGGTCTAAAGTAACTTCCTACATCGAAACCAAACCATTGATGAAGCGCTTGTTCCTTGTTACTATGAACGGAATTTTTACAGATAGATATGTATAATAACTTAGGCAAAAATGAGCAGTATAACAATGGATTTAAAGGTAGTACAAATAAAGTTTTGGGCAGAAGCTATCCACATTAAAGTGCAGTGGAAAGTAATTGCATGGTAACGTTGGTAACACACTACATACAAAAAAAATTAAAGCTAGTTGAAATATAATTAAGCTTTGACCGTGACGTCAGCTTCTGGTCTTCAGGCATTTGAGCTGTTGTTGACAATGAATTGGCTTTGAATGAATTAAAAAGCTAATCAGTGGATAATTATCACATTGTGTGACAAAAAAAGGATTTATTTGCATCTTTGATTGGCCTTTTTTTGCCGCTGGTGAAAGGCAGTGTTAGGATCTACGATGGAGATCAGCCAGCGGCAGTTAAACCATAGAAGAAGAAGAAGAAGCCGTCTCGTTAACGTCTTTCATCTGCAGTGCTTGGCAATCACAGCGTGTGTGTGTGTGTGTGTGTGTGTGTGTGTGTCTGTGTGTGTGTGTGTGTGTGTGTGTGTGTGTGTGTAATGATTATGTTGTTGACATACATGGAGGGCGGGCCTTGTATGGATGGTGAAGGTTTGTTTTTTTCGACACGGGGAAGCCAAATTCATCAAGTTAAATCCAACCAAGCATGACACAAAATTGAATTGAAATTGATTTCCTATTTTTAATATACGCTACCTGTAGATTTTGTCAATATAGGCTACACTTGATGATGATGTTGACACAGTTAGTTTAACGGTTTAACTATTTAAATAATTATTCACCATAACAGTCAGAATGGCTGCAGAAGGGAGAGGTTTTCATCTTCCTGAAAAAGAAACGAAATGTACCTGATATTGTCGTCAAAACACAACACACAAAGGTCCCATGGCATGAAAATGTCACTTTATGAGGGTTTTTAACATTAATATGAGCCCCCCCAGCCTGCCTATGGCCCCCCAGTGGCTAGAAATGGTGCTAGGTGTAAACCGAGCCCTGGGTATCCTGCTCTGCCTTTGAGAAAATGAAAGCTCAGATGGGTCAATCTGGAATCCTGCCCCCTATGACATCATAAGGTGCAAGGTTACCTCCCTTTTTTTCTGCTTCGCCCGGCCAGAGAATTTGTTCCCCCCAAGAGAGAGAGACATTGTGGCTTTCAAACAATGAAACTGGCAGTTGGTCAAGGTCATAGGTGTATTTCAGCATATTTTGATATTTAATGTTAACAGCACACGCACACACACACACACACACACACACACACACACACACACACACACACACACACCACACATTTTTTTAGGTACTACTAAAATCAGTAGGATTGGGCATAGAGAACCGGTTCTAACTTGGACTTGTTTCGAAAATTATGGTACCGGATACACACACACACACACACACACACACACACATTAACACACACACACACACACATACACACTCCACTCTCTATAGTACCTAGAATGTGTTTATAATTACATAAGAAAATGTAAGAAAATTAGACAAGTAACACTATAAATTCCACAGCCGGAGGCCACGAGCTAAAATAATCCAGCATTGAGTTTAGTTTTCCATCTTTCCTTTTTGTGTCTCTTTCTGATAGATTTTCATTTTCATTATCAGAAAAAAACGGCACATTAAACCCAAAGAACAGCGAGTAATCTGTGAAAAAAGGAAACTCTATCCATGACACATGGTCTCGCTGATAGAAATGGAGACCTTTATCTGTTGTTATCAGACAACAACATGTCCATCAGCAGAGTCCAGGTGTCTGGGACAACGCCATGACAAGCACGTCAGCTAATGGACCCACACACACCAGGATGAGTGTGTCAGATGCTGCAGGGCGACACACACACACACACACACACACACACACACACAGCTCAGTCTGGATCATTTCCAGGGGCCCCACAGCTGAAACGTCTCATCTGTTCACTACTGCTTTTCCTGAGTGAAGAGCTGCTCCCGCATCAAACCAAACACTTCAGCTTTCTCCAGCTGAGTTTTTCATGGTCAGTGCTGATGAGAAGAAAGAAACCATCATCATGTTGATGACAGTCCACAAGAAGAGTGGTCTCCAGACTGGCTGCCAGCAGCTCTTCTCACTTCATGCACGTTTTATCCCTCCTGGTGTCTTCGGGTCAAATTTGACCCCTTTAACAAAAGGTTTCTAAATCAGATTGTTGTCCCAATTGTCCCAAAAAAGTAACATGGATGCTCCTCACAAGTTAAATAATCAGTTCAAATGTCAATAAAAGTGACTAAAATGTGAACAAATGTATAAAAAAAAAAGGACAAATGAGAAAAAAATACAAAACAAAGTGACTAAAAATGTGAATAAAGTGACAAATTGTGGGGAAACAAGTTAACTTAATAATCAGGTCACTACTTTCATTGAATTTGGGTGATTTTCCGTCGATTCCATAGCATTTGGAGAAAGAAATAAATGACAAATGTAAAAAAGTCAAAAAAGACAAATGTAAATAAAAGTGACTAAAATGAAAAAAAATGTTTCAAAAAAAAAATTTCGATCTCAGTTCTGACAATCTCAGTTCTCCATCGTTCCTGTTTTTATCCAATAAGAAACATTCCTCTGTTTGTTAATATCACTTTAATGTTATTGCTGCAAAATGGGATTTTCAAGCAGACAAACTTACACATATGTAATAAAAAAATCCATAATGGCGCCTGTGTATTGATTTTTTCCACCCCCACCCTTGGTAACTACTATTTAACTGTCTTTAACGTCAAAGATCTGCCCACGGACCTCCAATCAGAGACCTGTGAGGATTTTAAGATACAAATGATTGGATGTTCAGGTTGTTTTAAATGCTTAAGAGCTATCCTGGTGCCTGGCGAGAGGCAGTGACGGATGGGATTTCATATGTCTTTAATATTCTGATTCATAAATCATGTTGATTCCTCTGATTAATAGAGTGCAGTCACCTAGCCTGCTACCATTAACCCTTGTGTCGTCTTTTGTTGACGCTGTTTCTCAGTGTTTTTAATTTTCATTCTTGCGTTTTTGTCCCTTTTTTTAACACTTTTGACGCTTTTTTCAGTGTTTGTCA
>NW_022605575.1:124835-124986 GCF_008692095.1 Etheostoma spectabile
CGTTTTCAACACTACGTAACACTAACTTAGCAACTTTAGTTTTACAGTTATTTTTTTTTTTTAGAATTCATGGTCAATAAAGCTCATTTATAGGAAATTCTACCTAATGTTTGAGTTAGAAAAGCAGAAATTAGGAATTATTGAGACTAAA
>NW_022605575.1:125006-125130 GCF_008692095.1 Etheostoma spectabile
ATGGATGTTGATGGATAATCACAGACTGGAATATGTCAACTTTTACTCAATACTAGTTTTTTTTTTCAAATGCTATAAAGTAGAGATTTGTACTTGGCAAAGAGCGTTGGAATCAATCATGTTA
>NW_022605575.1:125140-126644 GCF_008692095.1 Etheostoma spectabile
GGAATTAAAAAGAACATTGATATAGGACAACATGAGGACAACATGAGGACAACACAAGGGTTAAAGAGTAGAGCCTTTGGTCACATGGTACAATTGCTTGCAGGGGCAGTTTTTGCACCACTTATACTTCATAATGAAATGAAACCTTTTTTGTTGAGAAATGCAGTCACAGTAACTCCTCTGGGAGTTTCCTGAAGCAGAAGGGATGGGGATGAACTCACAAACAAACACGCAGCATTTTGAGGGGCTCTCTAAAGCGACAAAAGGTGTCTAAAGGGAGCCATGGGGTCCTTAAATAGTAATGCCTACTCCTTTTAATGAGCAGTTTGGGTTTATGTGACCTTGTCCCCTTCTCTCCCTGTCTCAGCTGAGTCCGCCGGGCCTGCTGACTATGCCCCGGAGCCCCACCTCCAGTGAGGATGAGATGGCCCAGAGCTTTTCAGACTACTCCGACTGCGACTCCGACAGCTCCCACGAAGAGACCATCTACGAGACCATAAGGGCCACCGCCGAGCCCCCGCAGAACCACATGGACGACATCCACGTCAACTCGCTGGTGATCCGCGTCGTCATCCCAGACCTGCAGCAGACGGTGAGGATCTGGACTGAAATGTGGTTGGGCGGTCATGGTGCACATTTGTGTGGGCGTCGATATTAGATAGGAACTAGATTTGCGTGTCGGAAGCGTTTCCAGGCAAAATAGAATGAGAAAATGTGTTTTTAAGTCATTTTGACACAAATACATATTAATCTAGACATTTGGATCTAGGTTTTGACAAAATTGCAGATATAAATGTAAAGTACTGTAGACTATTTTGCTGTCAATCCTGCTGATGTTATCAAATCAGTAGGAGATAGATAGATAGATAGATAGATAGAAATTGTTGGCATCCAGTAGCAAGACAACCATAACACAACAAACACATATCAATATATCACTCATACCTAAGAATAAAAATAAAATTAAAAATCCCTTACAGAAATGCAATGACCATGATAAGGTGAGATACTACTGTATATTAGACATATTAGATACATTAGGTCATATATTAGACTGGTCTGTCGGCGCCTCCCTCCCTCTAGCCTACGCCACACCTCACGGGCAGATCTGGCATCTTGCCCCTTATGAGGTCATAAGGAGAAAGGTTACCTCCCCTTTCTACTTCCCTGTAGCCTACGTCACATAGCAGCAGCAGACACGTTTCTGGTGTGCAGAGACATAGAAAAATACACACAGCCGCCACGCAACAGAAACGCCACGCTCACAACACACACACACACACACACACACAGACACACACAGACACACACACACACATCTGTGGAAAGAGCTTTTATTTTGGAAGCTGGTACTTAGTAAACTCGAGCCCAGCAGTGCGTTGTTGATGTGTTGGAGCTGCTCGAGAGGCACTCACACACCGCACAACCCTCGGTGGCATCTAAGCTGTGGGTTGTCATCGGCTGCATTAAACAAACAAGTATATTTAAAAAATGTGTCGGGGGG
>NW_022605575.1:126654-127077 GCF_008692095.1 Etheostoma spectabile
GGGGGGGTGTGGAGAGTAGAATGTGAGTGTATGGAAACCTGTGCTTTTCCAGGTGATTAAGGTCTCTTCAGTGACCCACATGTGCTCCGATGCACTCACAGCACACTGCGACTACAACAAGCTCACATGCACGTCAGAAAGGGTTTTATATATCTGCTTTTACATTAGTATTTCTTCACTTGTTCTTAAAGATGCAGATCTTTTTATTGAAAAACCAAAATACTTGTAGTACTGAGGCCTGCCGTGAGATATCACGGATTATGAGAATGTCCTTCATTGGAAACTGCCTACATAAGTTGTTTATGCAGCAATTACAACTCACATTTAGCTTCATTTGAAGGTCCCATGGCATGAAAATGTCACTTTATAAGGTTTATTAACAATAAGATGCGTTCCCCCAGTGGCTAGAAATGGTGATAGGTG
>NW_022605575.1:127087-127211 GCF_008692095.1 Etheostoma spectabile
CCTGGGTCTCCTGCTCTGCCTTTGAGAAAAAGAAAGCT
The DNA here is from genome assembly GCF_008692095.1 of Etheostoma spectabile. NCBI lineage: Eukaryota > Metazoa > Chordata > Actinopteri > Perciformes > Percidae > Etheostoma > Etheostoma spectabile. The sequence goes on from NW_022605575.1 coordinate 127,126, forward strand.
CAGATGGGCCAATATATCTTGCTCCTTATGAGGTCATAAAGGGAAAGGTTACCCCTCCTTTCTCTGCTTTGCCCGCCCAGAGAATT
>NW_022605575.1:127221-128740 GCF_008692095.1 Etheostoma spectabile
ATGAGAGAGAGAGATCATGGCTTTCGAACAAGAAAAGTGGCAGTTGGTCAAGGCGCCCCCCCCAGCTCCCACTCTTTTTTTAACTTATAAAACAAATGGAGCTAAACAAATTTGTGCCTAAACCAAACCGTCTGTTTGACAGCGTTTACATGTTCAAAACCCCGACTGGTTTAGGTCCCGTAGGGGGTATTAGAGCAACCCGTTCTCAGTCCAAAACGCGTAAAATACGGACGCTTGGACAGCGCCCGTCTGCGTCCGATGTGACGAGAAAGGCTCCCTTCTGCGTGGGTGTGGGACGCACCGGGGAGAGCAGCATCTGCACGGTGTGTGTGTGTAATGCTGAGTAGGGAGATTGCTTGGGGGGGCTGGGTGGGTCAAACACAGGACTTCCATCCAGGACACCAGGGATCGTGTCCCGGGTGTTTCCTAAAGTCCCTTTCTTCTTCAACCGTCCCGTTGGTCTGCGTGTCATGGAAACATAAGCCCCCCCACGACCTGCTCCTCAACATAAATAGTATAACAACAATAGTATATATCAGTAGTCCCGACCAAGCGCCATTAGATGAGACGCTGGAGGACACTTTTAGCGCCGATAACAAACGACAAAGGCACCTGACCTAGCGTCCGTGTCTTACGAGACGGGAGTGAAAACGTGTTGATTGGAGCGGAGCAACAAACAAGCTGTATCGCCGTATGGTATGAAGGACTGGAGGAGCTTTGTCAAATAAAGGAAGTCAACTACATTTTGGTCTATATTCAATCTTAAAGATACAAGCAGGCACAATGTATTGCCGGCTATAGTATTAACCCTCCTTTTCCGTATCACTTCCATTCAAGTATATCTAATGCACTTTACGTTTTTAGGCAAATACTGGCTTGTTGCATATTAATTATCTTCATCTGAAACATGCTGGATGCTGCCTGTGGTTTTTAAAAGTAGGCTTATTACACTAAGGCCTTGGACTTGAATGAGCTCTGATCAACATTTACATGATGTCCTTATAACTAATAACTAAAGTAACCTAACATCACAGCGGTGTGTGAATGTTGAGTGGGCGTCATGCGGGGGGGTTGATGAATAGACGTGTGCGTAGGTGAGGGTGTGTTTAAAGTATTAATGTGACTCTTCATGCAGGGAAGTGTGGAAGTGCTTTGGAAATAACATCGGGGTAGACACAGGACTTTGTAGATCATGCGAATGAATGAGGACAGAGACAGTAAGTTGTGTAGGAGCAGCGTGGTTCAATAATATAAGATGGGGCTCAACCTAGTTTGGTCTGTAAGGGGACTTGAACCAGCGACCCTCCGGTTCCCAACCCAAGTCCCCTACTGACAGAGCTACTGCCCCCCCCAAAAAAACGCACTACCGCAGTAATTTTGTGCTTTTCAAAAGAAAACATCCATCCCGCCCCAGCCCTACTTACGTAACAACAAACATTTAAAGATCAATAAATGAGTTTCTATCACGACAGGGTGACCAAACGTCCTCTTTTGCCCGGACATGTCCACTTTTTACGTA
>NW_022605575.1:128750-143868 GCF_008692095.1 Etheostoma spectabile
GGGGCATCTGGGGGCCGGGGGTGGGCTGTGAAGTGAAGTCAGTGCATGTGAGATTTCACGCCACCCCGAACCAACGGGATTAGCCGATGAAACGCTCCAAGGTTCGGTTAAAACGGAGCAAACCATTCAGGTGTGCAAGGTTACGGACCAAAACATTCCATGTTCTGGGGGGGTATAAAATCATGAAAATATCGAGTTTTCACTGTTTTCAATGGGACCATCAGCATTTAGCGTGTTCTTAAATTGACTTGCGCTTTGCACACAATACTACGGTACTTGGTTGCATGATTCCCAAGAGCCCAAGAGGCTGCCTCATCTATTCATCTATCTATCTATCTATCTATCTATCTATCTATCTATCTATCTATCTATCTATCTATCTATCTATCTATCTATCTATCTATCTATCCATCTATCTATCTATCTATCTATCTATCTATCTATCTATCTCTGAAGGCTGTAGCTGGCTGTGTAGTGTAATATGTTAGTGCAGTTAGGAACACATGGTGAAGCCCAGGGGACAATGGAAATGAGAGATGAAACAAGTTATAATTGTCGCCACGTTTTCCATTAGTATGTAAATGAAGGTTTGGTGGATTAATAGCAGAAAGCAAATGATGCATAATGAATGTTAGACCTCATACCTACACACACACACACACACACACACACACACACACACAGACACACAGGCGTGTGACTGAATAAACAACCACGCCCTCGGATAATGAAACGCAGCAAAGATAAAAATCATTTCTAACTTCAAAGTAAAAGTTTGACATTGTCAGGAAAATAATTTATGGTGGAAAGCTACATGTTGGTGTGTTAAATGTAGATCTACAGTGGTGCTCATAAGTTTACATGGCCATGCTTAAGTTGACTAAAAAGAGGAATAAAAAAAATCACGTTTTGGAAATTTATCTTAATGCCTTAATGACTGGGGTCGGTTCAGGGGGGTGACTGGGGTCGGTTCAGGGGGGTGACTGGGGTCGGTTCATGGGGGGTGACTGGTGTGCGGTTCAGGGGGGTGACTGGGGTCGGTTCAGGGGGGTGACTGGGGTTGGCCAGGACTGACTGGGTCTTCTTGAGGGACCTTGTCTCATATACAGAGTTTAAGTCAGTCAGAGGGTTTTGGGAAATCTTGCCACACACCTTAACTATATATTGCAGCCTGTTCTTGTTTTTAAGCGTGAGGGACCCAAACCAACTCACAAAGGCAAATAAAACAACAACAAAACATCCTCGTAACATTAAAATTGCAAAGTTTACGATAACAAAAACACGCGTTGATGTGATTTCTTACAGACAGCGTCAACTTGTGGCTCTGAAGGTGGGTTTGTCATCAATTATGATACCAAGGTATTTGTATTGATTCATCACTTCTATCGCTTGATCATTAATAAGAGAGGGTGGGGGGTGGGGGGGGGTTCTTTCTAAAATCGATTAGCATTTCTTTAGTTTTTGTTAATAAAAGTCAACTTGCACCACTCTGTAAAATCATTTAAAATAGCGCCATGCTCGGGGGCGTTGCAGTATGTAGCTGCATGCTGCCCCCCCCCCCCCCCCCCATTGATCCTCTAGCACATGCACTGAGCTGCCAATGGATGTTGCTTATCTGTATTCCCAGTGAAGGTATGGACGTGAAGGTTTATCATCAAAGACCAGCGGTGCCAAACTGTAACTCCCTGTAGATAAGCAGCTGGAGGACAGGGGTCTCATCCGGGGCGGGTGCAGCGTTTTGATGTGCGGGTCCCCCCGGGGGCCGAGGAGCGCTCCGGATAGCTCCACGTCCACGACATTATACAGCCAGCTCAAGCATTTTGGGGAAGGACACGACGAAAGGATAGAAGAAGGAAGGGAAGCAGGAGGGATAGCTCCAGCTAGAAGCCACCTGTGCTTCTCACTCTGACTCTCCACTAGGGCCGGGCGATATGGAGAAAGTCTGTTCATATTCATCACCATGTTTTTGACCAAATACCTCGATATTGCAGTGTTGACTATCGGTGCTTTGACAAAATATTGACACAATGAGATTTTTGGGTAAATAATCATCAGTAATGTGGATATAATGAAACAGCAAAACAGCCCCTGCTTACTGGTTCCACTTACTATTCCACTTATTTAGTTTTATTCATCATTCCCATTCTCATATCTCACTTATTATTTGTTATTTATTCGTCATTCTCATTTCGTATTCCAGAACTGTTCTTAATGTTCATACTGTTCATATATTGTAATATAATAACTTAATACTACGTATCCCAGCATCCTTTGCACAATGCTCCACGTTTAAATCATGTTTATTGCTCTCTACATTGCACTCATGCCTCTATATTGTTTCTGTTTAGAGTGTGTATATATTAGTGTGTGTGTGTGTATATATTAGTGTGTATATATTAGTGTGTATATATTAGTGTGTATATCTTAGTGTTGTGTGGGTATATCGTAGTGTGATCTATTAGTGTTTTGTGTTTGTTATATTAGTGTGTGTGATACAGTGTGTATATATTAGTGGTGGTAATATATTATGTTAATGTGTGAGTGTGATATATAGTGTGTTGTGTGTAATATCTTAGGTGTTTGTGTAAATTATGTATATTATGTGGTAGTGTGTTGTGTATATTTATGTGTGTGGGTTATTAGGTGTATATATTAGTGTGTGTGTGTGTAGATCTAGTTATAGGTATTGTGTTTTGTGTGTATATATATTGGTGTGTGTGTGTATCTATTAGTGGTGTGTGTGGTGGTATAGTTTAGTGTGTGTCATAATTAGTGGTGCTGGATGTGTGTGTATATCTTCAGTGTGTGTGTGTGTATATATTTTAGGTGTGTGTCGTGTGTGTATATATTAGGTGATGTGTGTGTGTGTGTATATATTAGTGTGTGGGTGTGTGTGTATAGATGTGTGTGTGGTGTGTGACTGTGTGTGGTGTGTGATATTAGGTGTGTGTGATATTATGTTGTGTGGTTAGTAGTTTGATAATTAGTGTGCTTTTGTGTGGTGTGTAGTTTAGATGTGTGTGTGTGTGTAATAGTGTGTGTGTATTAATAGGTGTGTGGGTATGTATTAGTGTGTGTGTGTGTGTAATAGTACTTGTGTGTGTGTATATAGGTTTGGTTGTTTTCTGTATGGTAAGGCACAGTGTGAGGCACGATGTGTGCTCAACCTGGCGATAAGCTGATTCTGAATCTGAGTCTGAAGTGGGTAAAGAACCAATAATAGAGCAGCTACAACAGTCGGGTGTCCATTAGTATCACTCCACTGTAACGCAGCCTTTAAAACCAGGAAAAGACACTTATGCCATATGACGATATCCAAAATCTAAGACGATATCTTGTCTCACGTCAAGATATCGATACCCGGCTCTAATGTCCATCCCATTTCTTTGTTTTTTAAGGTTATTTTTTGGCCATTTTAGGCCTTTAATGAGAGGACAGCTGTAGAAGTTAAAGGGGGGGGGGGGGGGGGCGGGATGACATGCAGCAAAAGGCCGCAGGTCGGAGTTGAACCCGTGCCCACTGCGTCTAGGACTACACCTCTACACAGTATACGTGCGCCCACTCTACTAGCTGAGCTATCTGGGCGTCTCCATCCCGGTTCATCCATTTAGATTTTTATTATTTTTATGTCCTTTTACTCCGCACATCTTTTCATTTGTGTCGTAAAATAAATTCACAATGAGTGTGACGTTCAGCTGTTAACACTTCTGTTGTTCTCCAGTCAAATTTGACCCGTTTTGGGGAAGAAAAAAAAAATCAGAAAAGTGTCTTTCAACCAAATTTTCAGAAAAATAACGCGGCTTGTTCCCACACAACAACGCTCCTCACAAGTAAAATAAATGACCAGCCCACTGCTTTCTTTAAATTTGGATGATTTTTATTCAATTTTATAGCACTTCAAATGTTTTTTTTTAAATGACAACCATTGAACAAAGTAACTAAAAGTCCCAAAAAAAAGCTTAATAAATGTGTGTGGTGTGTGGGTGGTGTGGGGGGGGGGGGGGGGGAAATGCGCAGAAAAATCAACAAAACAAAACTGTGAAAAATGGTTTTCAGTTTTGACCCAGAAAAACACGGGAAGGCAACACAAGGGTTTAACATGCTGCTTTACATGGTGTGTGTGTGTGTGTGTGTGTGGTGTGTGTGGTGTGTGGTGTGTGTGGTGGTGTGTGTGGTGTGTGGTTGTGTCTCCAGTACGGGAGGTTGGACCTCAAGGTACTAGTTGTGTTGACCCAGATATGAACCATGACACTTTGATGTAATTAGACTTAGGTAGTTAGAAACTCGACACTGTGTGTGTGTGTGTGGGTGTGTGTGGTGTGTGTGTGTGTGTGTGTGTGTGGGTGTGTGTGTTTCACTGTGCACTAAGCTCTCTCACATGCACTAATGCTCCTGATTTAACATTCATCGCTGAGCACTCAGTGGTTCCACTTCATCACATGATTGTGTCACGCGCTCTACTCAGATGAATAAATCAAACGCACCCAGCACCTGCAGCTCCAATCTGATGTGTACTCTAAGTATGATACTGTGTCTCTACCTGTATGATACTGTGTACTCTACATGTATGGAACTGATACTCTTCATGTGCACGGTCTCTCATGTGAGACTATGTACTGACATGTATGATTACTTGTGTAAAATTATATGTTGATACATGTGTACTCTACATGTATGATACTGTGTACTCTACATGTATGATACTGTGTACTCTACGTGTATGTTACTGCATACTCTACATGTATGATACTGTGTACTCTACGTGTATGATACTGTGTACTCTACATGTATGAAACTGTGTACTCTACGTGTATGATACTGTGTACTCTACTTGTATAGTACTGCATACTCTAAGTGTATAGTACTGTGTATTCTACATGTATATGTACTTTTAATGACATTTTGAACATGTTTAGAGGCTAAAAACATGTATAACTTGCCCTGTTTAAGCCTGCTGGGTGCTAACGCTAGCACGAGGCTAACTTGGTGTAGGCAGCACCTGATTGGTTAGTTTCTCTCTCTACTGACAGAGCTGATTGGTTAGAATTCTCCTTTAATGCTTAATTCCTTATACAGCCATATAACTTGTATTATTTTAATCGTTTTTATGTAAAGCACTTTGAATTGCAGTATAATTTCTTCTACTGCAATGCACCTTTTATTTCTGCATTTTAACTGCTCTTTAATGCTTAATTTATTGTACGGCGTTGTAACTTTTTATTATTTTTAATTGTTTTTATGTAAAGCACTTTGAATTGCCCTGTTGCTGAAATGTGCTGCCGTGCCTCGTGTAACGAACCGTCTGGTACTTTAGGGTTAACTAAGTTCCCGCTTCATTAAAAGAAATTATTTAAATTGTATTGAGACAACGTCCTGAACCAGTACGGTTGTCCCTCTTTGAGTGACAGGTGGGTCACAGGCGAGTCGGACATTTTGGCTCTTCGAAAACCACGTCAACACCAAATTTCATTCTTTCTGGCTCACCACACACACACACACACACACACACACACACACACACACACACACACACCACACACACACACACACACACCACACTGTGCTCGAGTTATAACCACCTTAGCTAATTACTTCAAAGGGTCATGAGTTCATATCCGGGTCAACACTCGTACCTTGAGGATCCAACCTCCCTGACACCACACACGCACACCACACACCAGCACACACACACACACACACACACACACACACCACATCACCATAATCATTTGCCTCTACTTAAAAAAAAAAAAAAATCCACATTGTCGAGGGCTGGAGATGCAGCAATAATGGAAGCTGATGGAGATTTGCCACTGTAATAAAACCTGCAGAAGAAGAGAAGGCCATATCAGTCCAAGCAGCTCTGCCAGATGCCAGACATCTGTCTCTCTACACCTTCACTCCTTCATCTCCCCCCCCCCCCCCCCCAGCCAGGCGAGAGGATTACGATTACCCAGAGTTCATAGTCAGCTCATCCCTTCGGCCTTTATCGCCGGCGGAGCAGCTCCAAACACTCGCAGACGCTTCCCGGATGCCTCGGCACGGCGCCCCGTAATCCTCTCTGGATCGGACCGCGCCAGAAGTCCCGCATTGTATTTTATTCTGAAACTGGGATTGTGAAAGGACCGGGGGGGGGGCGGCAAAGAGGTTGTGTCAATTACATCCTCCATGAACGCAGCGGCCATGTTTAGCACACAGCACGGTGACGATAACACAGTAAAAAGCTTGGTTGTGCTGCGTGGTTTATTTTCTAGCAACTGGGACATGGTTTGTGTTATTAAAGCACCAGTATGGTCAATAAACCTCATTTATAGGAAATTATACCTAATGTTTGAGTTAGAAAAGCAGAAATTAGGAATTATTAGACTAAAATTAAAGGAATGGATGTTGATGATAACCACAGACTGGAATATGTCAACTTTACTCAACTATTTCAACAACACTTCACTTTGTTTTACAACGCTATAAAAATAAGACCCAAATTAATGAAAGTAGAGATTTGTACTTGGCAAAGAGCGTTGGAATCATCATGTTTTTGGGGAATTAAAGAACATTGATGTAGCACATGGGACAACATGAGCAACATGAGGCAACATGAGGGCAACATGAGGCAACAGGAGGACAACATGAGGGCAACAGTGAGGACACATGAGGGACACAATGAAGACCAATGAGGACAATGAGCCACAGAGGACAACATGAAGGACAACTAATAGGCAACATGAGGCAACATGAGGCAACTGAGGCAACATGAGACAACATGGACAATGAGGACAACATGAGGCAACATGAGACACATGAGACAACATGAGGCAACATGAGGGCAACATGAAGACAACATGAGGACAACATGAGGACAACATGAAGCACTGAGGACAACATGATGGCAACATGAGGCAACATAAGACAACATGAGGACAACATGAGGGCAACATGAGGAAACATGAGGCAACATGAAGACAAAATAGGACAACATGAGGGCACATGAGCAACATGAGGCAAACATGAGGACAACATGAGGACCTGGGGCAACATAGGGCAACATGAGGACACTGAGGACAACATGAGGACAACATGAGGCACATGAGGGCAACATGAAGGGCAACATGAGGCCAACATGAGGACAACATGAGGACAACATGAGGACAACATGGGGCAACATAGGCAAACAATGGACAACATGAGGACAACATGAGGACAACATGAGGGCACCATGGGGACACATGAGGGCAACATGGGACAACATGAGGGCAACTAGGCAACCATGAGGTTAACTGAGGACACTGGGGCAACATGAGGACCCATGAGGGTTAACATGACACATGGGCAACATGGGGAACATGAGGGCAACATGAGGTACACATTGAGGGCACATATACAACATAGGTTAACATGAGGACACATGAGGGCAACTGAGGAAAATGAGGTTTAAATGAGCAACATGAAGCAATATGACAATGAGGTTAAGGCATGATGCTCGGGCAACCTGGTCTGGACTCATTCATCGCTCTTATGCCCATTTACATCTGCCAATCAAAAATTAGAAGTCCAGTTTGCAAATGAACTGTCTGTCACATGTATTTTACTTGATTGTTGTGACTGTCTTATTAATTAATTTGTGTCTTCCACCCCCTCTCTTTCTCTCTCGCCCCCCCCCTCTTTCTCTCTCTTGCCCCTTCCTCTCTCTCCTCCCCTCAACCAGAAATGCATGCGGTTCAACCCGAATGCGACGGTCTGGGTGGCCAAGCAGCGGATCCTGTGCACGCTCAATCAGAGCCTGAAGGACGTGCTCAACTACGGGCTCTTCCAGCCGGCTAGCAACGGGAGGGACGGCAAGTTCCTGGACGAGGAGCGCTTCTTTCGAGAGTACCCCCAGCCAATCAGCAAGGGCGTCCCGTCTCTGGAGGTACACTGTTGTTCAGTGAGGTTATTACTCCAGATAGTCGTGATGTAGGGTGACCATGTTTTGATTTCCACAAAAAAAAGAGGACACAAGTTCAGACCGGCTTCTCAGAGGTTAATGAACATGCTTTATTATGCCTCAATGGTGCAAAATAACTCATGTAATGAATAAAATCTGTAACAAAATAATAGCTCTCCTTTTAAAATAAATAAATATGAAATAATGTATATGACCTGTTCTCTGTCAACTTCAAAATTTAGCTTCAACTTAATATCTCTTAAAACCTTTTCAGTGTAATAAGATCAGCTTTTTCAGTTGTCATGTGAGCTTTGAGATCTCCAGAACCTTTATTATCAGACACTGAAACAAATGTGCTAGCATAATATATATATATATATATATATATATATATATAAGGCAGCCTCTCGGGAATCATGCAACCAAGTACCGTAGTATTGTGTGCAAAGCGCAAGTCAATTTAAGAACAAGCTTAATGCTAATGGTCCCATGAAAAGCAGTGAAAAACGGACATTTTCATGATTTATACCCCCCCAGAACATTGAATGTTTGGGGCCGTAACCTTGCACACCTGAATGGTTTGGTCCATTTTAACCGAACTCTCACATGCACTGACTTCACTTCACAGCCCACCCCCGGCCCCCAGATGCCCCGGACAGTACGTAAAAAGTGGACATGTCCGGGCAAAAAAGAGGACGTTTGGTCACCCTGTCGGGATGGAAACTCATTTATTGATCTTTAAATGTTTGTTGTAACATAAATAGGGCTGGGGCGGGATGGATGTTTTCTTTTGAAAAGCACAAAATTACTGCGGTAGTGCAATATGGGGGGGGGCAGTAGCTCTGTCAGTAGGGGACTTGGGATGGGAACCAAAGGGTTGTTGGTTCAATTCCCCGTACGGACTAAAGTATGGTGGTGGACTGGTAGCTGGAGAGGTGCCAGTTCACCTCCTGGGCACTGCCGAGGTGCTCTTGCATGATTGAGAAGGAAAGGTCATCATTTCCCAGGACAGAGCTTTTGTTTTGCTTTGATTTTAATAACTTGTTATATACTAATACTAATACTTCTACTAATATCTTTACAGTTCCGCTATAAGAGCCGAGTCTACACGCAGCCCAACGTGGACGAGAAACAGATCGCCAAACTTCACACAAAGGTAGGCGTTCATCCATTTACAGGAAACCCACTGAATAATAACTCTAAATTTAAATCTAAGTCTTATTTGTTTGGGGCCAGAGTTTGGGGGCCTTTTCAAATGCACGTTGGCGCTCAGAAACGGCGAGCGAATCATCCCATTGTGACAGTTGCCAGCTTTGGGTGTGAGCAAAAACGATGCATACGTAGCAATCAACACCACATCAACTAGACATTGCTCCAGCTCAAAAAAAAAGCATGCATAATTTCCTGTGTACAGACGTTTTAGGGTATTTACGTGTGCAGTTATATTTAATGGATGGCTTAGATCAGGGGTCTTCAACGTTTTCCAGGCCAAGGACCCCCAAACTGATGGCGAGCTGGAGCGGGGACCCCCTAATTATATATATTGTATAAAATTGTGTTATATCAAACTGGTCCTATAGTGCCATGTGTGCATTGATGACTGAAAGACATCTTCTGCCTCCATTTATCTGTTTACTACAGTGTGTTGAGTTCATGTTAATGTGGATTTAAAGACATTTCAATTAGTGGGAAAAATTGCAGGGGGGGGGGGAATATAAAAAAAAGTCTAATCAACCAAAACTTTCGCGACCCCCATGCAGTACCTCCATGCGGACCCCCTAGGGGTCGCGGACCCCCTGTTGAAGACCCCTGGCTTAGAAGAAAACCCCCTAATAAAAGTAATCTATGAACTGGAAGCATAAAACATTTGTCTGTAAAAATAGATGTAGCCTCCATGAAGTCAACCATTGGTTTGTGGCCTTCGCCATCCTGGTTAATTTATCGTTAATTTCTGTGTTAATTATTTCTTTTTTTATAGATTTTTTGGGGGGGGATATTTGATAGTGACAGTGGACAGACAGGGAGAGAGAGAGAGAGAGTTTTTAAGGGACATTTTTGTGGATTTTTTGGCATCTGTCGCTATGAACTTGATGTATTTTAACTAAATTGAGCTGGAGGTTTCCCCACGGTCTCCATGGAAATCAACACCTATGGTTACCTGTAGCTGGAGTTAGGGTCAGGGTAGGTTTTGGTGTCCTTAACCCTTGTGTTGTCTTTCCGTCGACAATGGTCCCTTTTATTAACATAATTGCCGCTTTCCCGACTTTTTTTGTCACTTTTTCAATGTTGTGGTGCTTTTTTTTTTTTTTACGTTTCTGGTGGTTTTTTTCCCCAAAGTTTTATTGATATTTTTAACGTTGTTGATTTTCAGCGCTTATTTCGAGGGCTGATTTTGACAAAAAAAGAGCTGAAAACGGGTCAATTTGACCCAAGGACAACATGAGGGTTAATTAAAAGGTTGTGATTTCCAATTTGTTTGTTTTTTGTTTGTTTGTTTTACAATAAAGACATTAAGATCAATTTCCAAAAGATGTTTTTTTATTCCTCTTTTTAACGAACTTTAGCCTGGATGTGTAAACCTTGTCAAGCCACTGTTAAGCGGGATATGAGATCTCTGATTTTGAACCAGCATAAGGTGTTTACATGGTGATTGGGAACCTGAATATATAACTGGGTTTTTAAACTGCATGTGAACACACTGAATCTGGGCTTATTTGGAGCTTTCCTGTTCCTCTGTGATGATCTGTGAGTTTGCACACAGCTCAGCAGGAGTCTCTGTTTTCCTGCCAGTCCCAACAGAAGCCTCTCCCCTTTATCTCCGTTTCCCCCCTCATGAATCGAAGCGCATCTCTAACTGTAAACTATAGCGATGTTCAGCCTCGTCCCATAGCTACTGGAGAGCTGGACTGCAGCCAAACCATAAGTGTCTCTGGCAGCTCTCTGTTACCGGCACACTGGGAAACCGTCTGACAGCTGCTCTCCTTCCCAGCAGAGGAAGGAGATGAAAAATGAAAAAGGCAAAGAGGAAAAACATGTTCTGTCAACGTGGTTCAGGGAGATGACAACACGCACAGGCAGTGTGTTAGTAGCCGGGAAATGTGGCTCCTCCATTATATTTTTATTCTACCACCATGTCCTTTCTTTCATTCTTTCTTTCTTTCTTTCTTATTTCTATGCCTGACCTAACTTTTGAGCTAATCTAAATCCTGTTTGCCGACCGTCTGGTGCTCTGTGGTTGGCACAGCAAAGAGAGAGAGAGAGAGAGAGAGGGGAGAGAGAGAGAGAGAGAGAGTTAGGGAGAGAGAGGAGTTAGGGAAGATAGAGAGAGGAGAGGTATAAGATTTGCGTACTCAGCTATCTATATGTGGTCAGTGATATATCGCGAGGGTAGCTTGATCTCGTAGGGATATATATAGATCTCGTCCTTTTCTATATATCTTGTCCTTTATATCTCTCTATAGTAGATAGTCGAGGGGCTGGATATAGAGAGTGTCTCGAGAGAGATTTATTTTCTTTCTAGATATATGAGCTCGCGACACTCATTTTAGATAGATAGGGGGGGGCTATATACTCGTTATTGGAGAGAGAGGTAGTCAATATAGATCTATCCCTAAGGATTTATCTAGAGTAAATTAGTGTATATAGAGAGGTGAGCGAGAGAGATAGATTTAGTGGGTGATTGTTTAGATAGATTTGACTGATATACTATATCTATATTTCTTTTATTGATAAGAGAGATAAGAGGGATCATAGAGATAGATAGAGAGAGATAGATATAGCTATGTGTTATATTGTAGAGAGATATATATATTATCAAGAGGTCGCTTTTCGCGTATAGAGAGAGTTTATGGAGAGAGAGAGCTAGAGCTTAGGTGTTTTAGAGATAGATAGATAGGTGAAGAAGCAGAGAGATAGCTCGAGATTGGTGATAGTCTAGTCGTTGACTAGCTTATAGATCCTCGATGTGAGAGAGGGAGGAGAGAGATAGAGAGTCGTAATAGCCGAGAGCACGAGTTTTAAGAGGTTGGTACTGAATTTTCTAGTTGCGAACAGGGGCATCATCCTCCAGACTCTGATTCACCAGGCCCGCAGACACACACACACACACACACACACACACACACACACACGAGACATTTCAGCTATATTACACAAAACACTGTATGAAAACACAGGGCCATGTACGTGAACCGCTGACATTTCCAGATATTGAACTGGCGGTGACTCATCATGGTTGATAACTGAACACAAGCACTCAATAACTGTGCTCCATCTTGTTTGGTTTCACAGCCGGCCGGTTAAAATCATGGTGTAATAATATAATATAATATAGCTGTTAAACTATTAGCTAGTAAACCAGTGGGAACATTAAATATTAAAGGTGCAGTAAGAGACGTTGGGTGACGGAGGCTCGCTCGCTCCTCCCTCCTCCTCACCCCCTAACACATCCATGCCCAACCCCCCACCCCCAAATCCTTCTTGTTGGTTATTGGCTGGAAGACTGTTTGTTGTGTGTTTGTGTGTGTGTGTTGTGTTTGTTTTTGTTGGCATTTGTAGAGCCTGGGATGTCTACAGAGATCACATTTTTTACAGTGTGTTCAGGGGACAGGCAGCTAGCAGATAGTGAGGAGATGTTTTTTACAGTGTGTTCAGGGGACAGGCAGCTAGCAGATAGTGAGATGTTTTTTACAGTGTGTTCAGGGGACAGCAGCTAGCAGATAGTGAGAGATGTTTTTCAGTGTGTTCAGGGGACATGCAGCTAGCAGATAGTGAGATGTTTTTACAGTGTGTTGCGGGACAGGCAGCTAGCAGATAGTGAGGAGATTTTTTACAGTGTGTTCAGGGGACAGCAGCTAGCGATAGTGAGATGTTTTTTACAGTGGGTTCAGGGGACAGGCAGCTAGCAGATGTGAGGAGATGTTTTTTACAGTGTGTTCAGGGGACAGGCAGCTAGCAGATAGTGAGATGTTTTTACAGTGTGTTCAGGGGACAGCAGCTAGCAGATAGTGAGGAGGTGTTTTATACGTGTGTTCAGGGACAGCAGATATGAGGATAGTTTTTTACAGTGTGTTCAGGACGGCAGCTAGCAGATAGGATGTTTTTTACAGTGTGTTCAGGGGACAGGCAGCTAGCAGATAGTGAGATGTTTTTACAGTGTGTTCAGGGGACGGCAGCTAGCAGATATGAGATGTTTTTTACAGTGTGTTCAGGGGACAGGCAGCTAGCAGATAGTGAGGAGATGTTTTACAGTGTGTCAGGGGACAGGCAGCTAGCAGATAGTGAGGAGATGTTTTTTACGTGTGTCAGGGACAGGCAGCTAGCAGATAGTGAGATGTTTTTTACAGTGTGTTCAGGGGACAGGCAGCTAGCAATAGTGAGGAGATGTTTTTTCAGTGTGTCCAGGACAGGCAGCTAGCAGATAGTGAGGAGAGTTTTTTTACAGTGTGTTCAGGACAGGCACTAGCAGATATGGGAGGAGATGTTTTTTACAGTGTGTTCGGGACAGGCAGCTAGCAGATAGTGAGGAGATGTTTTTACAGTGTGTTCAGGGACAGGCAGCTAGCAGATAGTGAGATGTTTTTTTACAGTGTGTTCAGGGACAGGCAGCTAGCAGATATGAGATGTTTTTTACAGTGTGTTCAGGGGACAGGCAGCTAGCAGATAGTGAGATGTTTTTTACAGTGTGTTCAGGGGACAGGCAGCCAGCAGATAGTGAGGAGATGTTTTTACAGTGTGTTCAGGGGACAGGCAGCTAGCAGATAGTGAGGAGATGTTTTTGTATGCATCATTAAGTCCCATCTGTGTCGTTTCTGTGGCATTAGGCTCATTCGAGATGAACTGCGCCTCGCTCTAAAGTGGACAAGAACAGGCGGAGGTGACAAAAAGCTGCGGTAACGTCGGACAGTTTCCAGCCCAGGCTGAACAGAAAGTGACAAAAACACTAGTGTGATTCCGATTTAATAACATGTTATCAGACCCACATATCAGCTGGTACACAGTCTCTAGTTGTTTTAATCATGACAGAGTAGCTCTCAAAGTGCTCTACGTGTGATCTGTTGCTGATTTTAATTGACAACCGACTGGAGATGATCCGTGATCTGATCAGATTTAGTCTCTCTGACTTCTAAATGTCACAATCAGCCTCACAACATGAGTTCTGGACAGAATAAGCCTTTAAATCAGACAAATAGCCTGGGTCCGCCTGGGTCCGCCTGGCTCTTGCAGTCGGTGAAAAGCAACCACGCCACCGGGTCTCAGACCTGAGGCCGCCGTGCTGTCGTGAGATTATCGTTGCCCACGTGTACACGACGTCAGAGCAAGTCGGGAATAAGTCGGACACAAATCTACCCAGCATGCAACGGGCGGTGATTGATTCTGCGTAGACCTAGTAGCAGACCTAGAGTGTCCACGGTGTCTCAAAGGTCAGCTAGTCTCTTCTGTGTCTTTAGCTGCAGACTGTTGGACGTCCTGGATCGGAATAGAGCCCATTCAGGGCATATTTTTCCATCTTTTTGTGGTTATTGGCTAAATTGCGCCTGCTCTTTTTGGATTATTTGTTTCTGCGAGAGTGCTCGCTGTCACAAATGCACTAAGTGAGTACTGTACAGCTCTAAAATGGTTGGAAAAAACATACATTTTAATAAGAAATGAAGTCTTCTCCTGTGTATGTGCTGAGGCACTTGAATTCGGATCTGGGGCGACATTATATGACGAAGACATCCTGTACTCCTTCTCCATGTCCCTCCGTTTTTACTGTTCATTTATTCCTGTACCTCTCTCCTCAGTCTATTATTCTATTGCTACCCATTGTCTTTTTCCTCTTCTGCTTTCTCCCTCTTCATTCCTCATTTTCTCCTCTCCTTCAGGGAGCTGCTCTCTTATCTATTTTTATCGTGCGGCCTGGAAAGAAAGCAGACGGGAGCAGAACAGAAAGGAGCAATCGACACACTCTGAATTATGTCTTCTTCCCTTCCTCCTCTTCCTGGTTTCCTCAGTTTCACACTGTGTTGCTAAACACTTCCACTTTTCACTCTCAGTTGTGTTTGACCCCTCCACACCTTCCTCCATCTCAACTTCTATTTCAGTCTTTTGACATCTCTGCTCCTCTATCCCGCCTGTTTTCTCTCTCTCACACCCACCACCATTTGTTCTTTCTTCTCACTGTAATGAAGCTCTCTCTCTCTCTCTCTCTCTCTC
>NW_022605575.1:143878-147607 GCF_008692095.1 Etheostoma spectabile
TCTCTCTCTCTCTCTCTCTCTCTTCTCTGGTTGTGCAGGCCAACCTGAGGAAGTTCATGGACCTCATCCAGCACAACCAGGTGGACAAAGTGTCTAAGATGTTGGAGAGAGGCTTCGACCCCAATTACCACGACAGTGAGACCGGTGGTGAGGCAAAACTCTGCATAACAATCACACACTGTAACACATTTAACATAAAATTTACAGTAACTTACTGGCAACAAATGGCAGCAAGTTACTGTGAATTAGTTTTACAGTGAAGGTACCGTACTTCCATTTACAGTAGTTTATGTAGTCACTGTAAAATACAAAACAATTAAACACAACATAAGATAAACAAAGTCAAAATACAGTAGTTTACTGCACTATTTACAGCGCTATATTGTGATTTGTTTTTTTACAGTAATGCTTTGACGACTATGATTCCTACTGTAATACTTACACTACTGTGATTCCTACTGCAATACTTACACTACTGTGATTCCTACTGTAATACTTACACTACCATGATTCCTACTGTAATACTTACACTTCTGTGATTTCTACTGTAATACTTACACTTCTGTGATTTCTACTGTAATACTTAGACTACTGTGATTCCTACTGTAATACTTACACTACTGCAATGTTGTCATGTTGACAAGGTTGTAATGCAACTTTACAGCCCTCTACTGTAAAAATCATTTACAGTAGTGTTACTGTGAAATCTAAAGGAAATAGCTGGAGATTTCACAGCCGTTATTTACAGAGTATACACCAAACACGGAAAGACTTCAGATGTAAAACTCAACGGCACCTGGTTTGTTAGGGTGAGCAGTCTCTTGTACTTCCTGCGTCTGTTTGTGGCTGGCTGGTGGCGTCCGGGGCTTATCAATTAACCTCAGAGTTAATAAGAAGATCGAGTCTCAGAGACTCTCGTCGCGGAATCACGGATGTTGTTGTGTAGCTCTCGATGCTGGAGAGACATTTGATTTTTGACGTACTTGAGCTCCACCACAAAGAACCACCACTTTAAATCCTGTGTTTACTAGAGATGTGCTCATTGCGTGTTTGGAAAATGTCCTTCAGCATTAAATAAAGCATGCAAAAAGTCTAATTGGCTAAAGACATGGATCTAAGAGGGGGCATGTGTTCTTCCTGCACCGGAGTATTCTCCAAAACGGATGCATATTTGTACATTTCCCCTCAATTACCATTAATAAAACTTCCTTCCACCTGCTGTTGGACTGCCACAGAACACATGAGCTCTCTGTGTAATCAGGCTACCGAATGTCTTCCTTAATTAGCAATAATATCCAACATCAACCACGTGCTCCAGAGCAACTAAAGTCAAGTGTACACGTGTGTGGATGTGTATGCTTGGATATGATAAACTCTTATTTTTGCCGGGGTTGCAGTCTCCCCCAGACACTCTGCGTACAACTGGGCCTGGGAGGCCTTGTAACTGTTAACCTAGCCTTTAGCTTAGCACGGAAAACACCTGCTCACTTTGTGCTTATGGAGCATTTGTGAGCTGTGTGGAGAACGCATCGACATCAGGACCCAGATCAGTACTCCCAGCTCTGGTTGCTCAGTTATTTGTCTACAACAGCTCTATTTACTCCGTTTGCAGCGGGCTGACTGAACACACACACACATCACATCCCTGCAGGAATATGTGGTACACAACTCACACCTGGAAGATACTCGCACAAACAGAAGCCTTCGCTGCAGCCCACAGGGCAACAAACAGTGGAATAATTTTGAGTGTGCATCAGTGGTACTTAGCAGAGCTTTTTATATTTGGCAACCAACCAAACATGCTCACACTGCTGCCTTCAACTAGGTCTGGATTTAAACAGGCTGCTTTAAAAGGGTAATTCACCCAAATTACAAAAAATATATATTCTCACTTTTTGGTATATCAGACCATGCTACCAGTCTGGTAGTATCAAGTCAAGTCAAGTTTATTTCATCCATAAAAAATGGAAATTACAGTGCTCATATTCTCATAAAAAATGGAAATTACAGTGCTCATATTCCCTGTAATACCCATAAAAACTAGAGCATAAATATAATCCAGCACAATACTATACATAAATACAGTAAAATAGACTAAAAACTTATAAATGTGCTGTGCTGTGCTGTAGCCTGAGGTATTAAAGTGAGAGCATACCGCTTAGTTTGAGTCACAGGAGGCCTTAGCCTACCTTATTGTCGGTTTATCTGCCCAGGTATGAGATGTATGCCTCGTAAACAGCTGCTAAAGAGAGAATTTAAATCTGATTTAGAGGAGAGAATAAGATTAGATCTTAAAATCCGGGGCTTAGCACCAAATTCTGGGCCCTGTGGAAAGGCATTTTCTATGGGTCCCTCCCTCTCCTAGGATCTTTTTGGACCCTCCTAACATGAAGGCCCTGGGTACTCAGTCTCCTTTACCCCCCCCACAGTCCAATGCCCCTGCTTAAAATACATGTAAGGTCAATCGATTAGTTGTCAATTGAGTTGTCTATTAAATCAATCGCCAACTATTTTGTTAGACAATATTCATTTTTAAATAATACATATTTTCTGATTCCAGTTTTTTAAATGTGAATATGTTCTAGGTCTATGGTCAAGGACCCCTTGATTTTAAATTCAATACAATTTAATTTAAAATGTCAAATCATAACAGGGATTATCTCGGGATACTTTACAGCCAGAGTAGGTCTAGACCACACTCTATAATTTCACCCCGAGAGTAAGCATTTGGTGCGACACTGGCGAGGGAAAACGTCCCATAAACAGACTCGGGCTCTTAGTCCCACTTTTATAGTAAAAAACACGAAAGCATAAGATACATAGTGATTGTTGTTGAAGTCACCTGTAGTGTGAGAAGGCCGTTCTTTCTTTATATTATTGGAAAGAACAAAATAAATAATCCTTTCTGGAAATTAGTTTTTTTTTGCTTGCTGTGCTGGGAGAAGGGAATTACCACTGCTGGAAATCATTATAAATTGTACCACTCATCTAAAGTAGCCTGTTTTTAAAAGCTCATTACCATCATTTGGTAACCACGGCGTGTTTACCTGAGTATTAAGGTTGACGATTATGTTTTATTTATGATGGTTTAATGAATATGTCAAGGGTATCTCAGCGGCGCAGGTGCTCTTAACACAGCCAGGGTTGAGTGGATGGAGATTGGCTTGAAAAATCCTGGTCTGCTGAGGCAAATAAAGGTAATGGAGACAGCGTTATTAAGCCGAGTTCCTCCTAATGGGCTCTGAGAGCTGCTGCTAAGTGAACGCCTTGTGGCTGAAGAGGAGAGGCTTCTCCGCTGATGAGGACTCTTGTTACTCAGATAAAGATTACACCCAGCCGGCAAAAGCTCTTCGTTGTGATTAACAATATGAACACACTCCTCTTTCCTCCTTTTGCTCATGTCTGCACCCGGTCAGCACAGATGGAGATGGGGGCATCCAGGCTCGTTTCCATCCCTTTCAGGAGAAGCCACTCGCTGTCATTCAGACGCTCACGATGGGACAGAGTGACCATTGAAAATGGCCAAAGCTGTCACAATAAACATGGAGATTTAATTTCCTTTTGGTGTATTTTCACTTTTATCCAGAGACTCTAAAAATATAGGGGTCTGCAAAGTGAAATCAATGCTGAAGGTCCTTAAAGCTGACTTGTCTTCACCTTCGGGACCCTCTCGTGTCCCTCGGGTCCGACCAATCTCACGCTCCATGGTCCCCTCACTCGCAAACAAGA
>NW_022605575.1:152617-157477 GCF_008692095.1 Etheostoma spectabile
ACACACACACACACACACCACACCTGTTCTTATCAAGTACACCCTCTTCCCGTGCTCACCTGGTTGTACAGGGCACAGATGTGGAGAGCAGCGTTCCCCAGGCGTTCTGGGCGCTCATGTCTGCGCCGTAGAACAGCAGATGCTCAGTGCTGCAATGCCGTGACGGCAAGCCTGCAACACACACACACACACACACACACACACACACACACACACATACGCACACACACACACACACAGAGTCAGATGGAGCCTGCCAGTGGACGGCGGTTGCAGTACCAGGCCTCTGCCACTAGATGTCAGTGTGCTGCCGAGGAGATGAGAAGCAGCCTTCCCCTCAGCTTGACCCAGTCTTCCAACAGATGGGAGGATAGAGGAGAGTGTGTGTGTGTGTGTGTGTGTGTATGTGTGTGTGTGTGTGTGTGTGTGTGTGTGGTGTGTGTGTGTGTGTGTGTGTGTGTGTGTGTTGTGTGTGTGTAGAGAAAGCTCAATGAAATACACAGTTGCATGATTGAATTTGTCAAGACAGAGTGTAAAAAAAAACCCAAACTGTCCAGGCCGAGCAGGAAGCTTTTAGGCTCTTACTTTTATAGGACAGCTTAGTAAGTAAGTAAGTAAGTAAACTTTATTTATAACGCGCCTTTCACAGACAAGAAGGGTCACAAAGTGCTTTACAGTAAAAACAAATAAAACAGCAACTCATAAAATACTAAGTCTTATTATATTGCTAGTTAAAAGCTTGTCTAAAAAGACGTGTCTTGAGGTGTTTTTTTAAAAGATTTCCACAGAATCCAAAGCTCTCAAAGCTGAAGGGAGAGAGGTCCAGAGCCTCGGAGCCGCCACAGACAAGGCTCGATCACCGCTGGTTTTATAACGGGTTCTGGGACCAGGTCTCGGTCTTAAGACCTCGGGGAGCAACCAGGAGTGTGTGTGTGCAATAGATCCTGATGACATGCTGCGTCATGGAGTTAACTTCTATATATGGGCGCGGAAGTAATTGACATATTAGTTGACAATTAAAATAACTGCAGCTCTAATATGTCTTTTCCACCAAGGCTAACCAGGTGCTGGTTCTGGTTCTGGTGCTGGTGCCAGTTCGGTGCTGGTTCTACTCCAGTTCTCTAAGAACCAGTTGGATCTTCCCCAGCCTGAGAGCCAGCAGACCGTTGGTTTCCTCCCCAGACCACGGTGGTTCTGGTTTCTCATTCATTATGTCTTTTCCACCAAGGCGGTTCTGGTGCTGGTTCGGGGTCAGGGCCAAATATCAAACCGGTTCTTTGCTTTTCCACACAAATAAACCTGGTTCTGGGCCAAGAACACGGGTTTTAACTCAGCACCAACTTAGCACCGGTCAGCTGTTAACCATAGAGAACTGTAAATGTTAGCTTTGGACATGGAGGTCTTTTCCACCGAGGCTAACCAGGTGCTGGTTCTGGTTCTGGTTCTGGTGCCAGTTCGGTGCTGGTTCTACTCGCCAGTTCTCTAAGAACCAGCTGGATCTTCCCCAGCCTGAGAGCCAGCAGACCGTTGGTTTCCTCCCCAGACCACGGTGGTTCTGGTTTCCTCCCCAGACCACGGTGGTTCTGGTTTCCCCCCCCCAGACCACGGTGGTTCTGGTTTCCCATCCATGTCCAAAGCTAACATCAACAGCTCTCTATGGTTAACAGCTGACTGGGGTTTTCAAAATGGCCGCCAGAAGTTTTTGTTTTCTAACGTCATGATAACCCCCCCCCCTGCCCCCCACAGCACCTGACGTACCCGGTTCTTATCTCCAGACCAGCGCTACGTTGGTGCTGAGTTGGAACCCGTGTTCTTGGCCCAGAACCAGGTTTATTTGTGTGGAAAAGCAAAGAACCGGTTTGATATTTGGCACCGACTCCGAACCAGCACCAGAACCGCCTTGGTGGAGAAGACCTAATGGACCCGTTCTGTCTGATGCTCCCTGTCCTGGTGACAGCTGATTGTTATCGAGTCTGACAGAGAGATGTCATGATATGATATGAATGTATGAGCAATGTGATGAAGCCGAAGGGCTTGAACACACACAATACACTATATAATACACACGCGCCGTGTGGAGACGGCGGGATCTACCTCAGCGGAACAGCTGCCGAGACCGCCGGGGGGGGGGGGGGGGGGGGGCTGCTGTGTGTGTGTTTTAGCAATGCTTCCCAATACCAGCTGGTCCAAGTAACCAGACAGCCTGTGGGTGTGTGTGTGTGTGGGTGGTTGTGTCTGTCCGTGTGTGTGTCTGTGTGTCTTTGTGTCTCTGTGTGTTGTGTGTTCTGTGTGTGTGTGGGTGTGTGTTGTTTGTGTGGTGTGGGTTGTATGTGTGTGTGTGTGGTCTGTGTGTGTGTGTGTTGTGTGTGTGTGTGTGTCTGTCGTGTGTGTGTTGTTGGTGTGTGTGTGGTGTGTGTCTGTCGTGGGTGTGTGTGTTGTGCCTGTCGTGTGTGTCTGTCGTGTGTGTGTGTCTGGTCCTTGTGTGTGTATTATGTGTGTGTGTGTGTGTTGTGTGTGTGTGTGTGTGTGGTGTGTGTCTGTCCGTGTGTGGTTGTCTGTGTGTGTGGGTGTGTGTGTGTGTCGTGTGTGTGTGTGTCTGTCGTGTGTGTGTGTCTGGTGTTGTGTGTGTGTGTGTGTGTGGTGTGTTGTCTGTCCGTGTGTGTTCTGTGTTTGTGTGGTGTGTGTGTGTGTGTGTGTGTGTATGTGTTGTGTGTGTGTATGTATGTGTTGGGTGTGTGTGTGTGTGTGTCTGTCCTGTGTGTGTGTCTGTGTGTGTGTGTGTGTGTGTGTGTGTGTGTGTCGGTCGTGTGTGTGTGTCTGTGTTGTGTGTGTGTGTGTGTGTGTGTGGTGTGTGTGGTGTGTGTGTACCTGGTGAACTTCATGCCAGCCGTTCTCGTCCTGGCAGCAGACCGAGGCGTGGTGGTTGAGCAGGAGCTCGCAGCAGCCCGGTCCCCCCCCACCCATCACGCTGTGGTACAGGGGAGTCAGACCACGGCTGTCCTTGTAGTCCGGAGAAGCTCCCAACTCCAGCAGGGTCGTGTGGGGTGTGTTGTGTGTGTGTTGTGTGTGTGTTGTGGTGTGTGTGTGTGTGTGTGTGTGTGTGTGTGTGTTTGTGTGTGTGTGTGTGAGAGAGGAGGGAGGGGGTGAAGGGTCAACAACATACGATCCATCAATTATTAAGCAAGGCGGGTCATCAAATACATAAACTATCAAAGCTCATCCCACTTTCTTTCTTTTTTAATTTTATAAGCTTTGGTGATTTATTGAAGAGAAAATTGCAATTATTAAACTGTTTTTTTACAGTGTGTTCAGGGGACAGGCAGCTAGCAGATAGTGAGATGTTTTTTACAGTGTGTCCAGGGGACAGGCAGCTAGCAGATAGTGAGTGCCTCGCGTTCTGATGTTGAGTAGATTTGTTCCTGCCCGCTACCAAAGACCACCGTCTTTCGACCCCTAACATTTGATTCAAGAACATCTCCAATCTACAATCTCACATCTGGATCCAAGAACATCTCAAAACTCACATCTGGTTCCAAGAACATCTCCAATCTCACATCTGGATCCGAGAACATCTCCTATGTCACATCTGGATCCGAGAACATCTCCTATCTCACATCTGGATCCGAGAACATCTCCAATCTCACATCTGGATCCAAGAACATCGCCTATCTCACATCTGGATCCGAGAACATCTCCTATCTCACATCTGGATCCGAGAACATCTCCTATCTCACATCTGGATCAGAGAACATCTCACATCTGGATCCAAGAACATCTCACATCTGGATCAGAGAACATCTCCAATCTCACATCTAGATCTGAGAATATCTCCAATCACAGCTGTATCCGAGAACATCTCAAATCTCACATCTGGTTCCAAGAACCTCACCAATCTCACATCTGGATCCGAGAACATCTCCTATCTCACATCTGGATCCGAGAACATCTCCTATCCCACATCTGGATCCGAGAACATCTCCAATCTCACATCTGGATCCAAGAACATCGCCTATCTCACATCTGGATCCGAGAACATCTCCTATCTCACATCTGGATCCAAGAACATCTCCTATCTCACATCTGGATCCGAGACCATCTCCTATCTCACATCTGGATCCGAGACCATCTCCTATCTCACATCTGGATCAGAGAACATCTCACATCTGGATCCAAGAACATCTCACATCTGGATCAGAGAACATCTCCAATCTCACATCTAGATCTGAGAATATCTCCAATCTCACATCTGTATCCGAGAACATCTCAAATCTCACATCTGGTTCCAAGAACCTCACCAATCTCACATCTGGATCCGAGAATATCTATAAACCCACCTCTGGTTCCAAGAACATCTCCAATCTCACATCTGGATCCAAGAACATCTCCAATCTCACATCTAGATCCAAGAGCATCTCCTATCTCACATCTGGATCCAAGAACATCTATCTCACATCTGGATCAGAGAACATCTCCAATCTCATATCTGGATCCGAGAACATCTCCCATCTCACATCTGGATCCGAGAACATCTCACATCTGGATCAGAGAACATCTCCAATCTCACATCTGGAGCCAAGAACATCTCCAACTTCACATCTGTATCCGAGAACATCTCAAATCTCACATCTGGTTCCAAGAACATCTCCAATATCACATCTGGATCCAAGAACATCTCAAAACTCACATCTGGATCCAAGAACATCTCCAATATCACATCTGGATCCAAGAACATCTCAAAACTCACATCTGGATCCAAGAGCATCTCCAATCTCACATCTAGATCCAAGACAGTATCTCCTTCCTATCTCACATCTGGATCAAGAACATGTCCTATCTCACATCTGGATCCAAGACCCCCTA
>NW_022605575.1:157502-165002 GCF_008692095.1 Etheostoma spectabile
TTCTTTTTAATTCCCCAAATACATGATTGGATTCCAACGCTCTGGCCAAGTACAAATCTCGACTTTCATTAATTGGTGGTCTTATTCATTTTATCGCATTTGTAAAACAAATGAAGTGTGTTGAAAATAGTGGGAGTATACCAAGTTGACCATATTCGGCGTCCTGTGATATCATTTCAAACATCATTCCTTAATTTTTAGGTCTCAATAATTCCTTACTTTCTGCTTTTTCTAACCCAAAACATTAGGTATAATGCTTAAAATGAGGTTTCTTGACCCATAATTCCCAAAAAATAACTGTTAAAACTAAAAAGTAACTAAGTTAGTGTACGTAGTGTTGAACAAAGGAAAACACATTGAAAAAAAGGAAACAAAAACGTAAGGAAAAAGTCAAAAACCGTCAATAATAGAAAAATTGTTGATTTTCAATTTTCCGAAGGGTTAAGACGGAGACACTATAGGCAAAAACATATTTTACTTTGAGATTGAGGTCCATAACATGTCTTCTTCGACTATTGGGGAAAAGAAAATCCAAAATACACATTCAGGTGTTTATTAACTACATTCGTTGTTTGTGTCTGTAGAATCTCCCGAATACACCAAAGGTTTAACAGTAGTGAATGCATTCACAATTAGTTCCTGCTCCTCAGATCTCCTGCAGGATAAATCCAGGAGACGGAGAATACAGAAGACCCGGGTCTAGTTACAGGTAGGAACACAAGTTGTCTAAAGAGCAGGTCTAGGACCGGACTCTGGGATGTTATTATCTCCCATGGGTCTTTCGAATAAAGAGCAGGTTTAGACCAGACTCTGGGATGGTTATTTATTCCAGGTCTTTCTATAAAGAGCAGGTCTAGACCAGGACTTTGGGATGTTATTAACTCCCGGTCTTTCAATAAAGAGCAGGTCTAGACCAGGACCTGGGATGTTATTATCTCCCTGGTCTTTCCTAAAGAGCAGGTCAGGACAGGACTCTGGGATGTTATTTATCTCCCAGGTCTTATCCATAAAGAGCAGGTCTAGACCTGGACTCTGGGATGTTGTTTATCTCCCAGGTCTTCCATAAAGAGCAGGTTTAGACCAGGGATCTGGGATGTATTAATCTCCAGGTCTTTCAATAAAGAGCAGGTCTAGGACCAGGACTCTGGGATGTTATTTATCTCCCAGGTTTTCATAAAAGCAGGTCTAGACCAGGACTTGGGATGTATTAATCTCCAGGTCTTTCCAACAAGAGCGGTCAGACCAGACTTGGGTTTTATCCCAGGTTTTAATAAAGAGCAGTTCTGACCAGGACTGTGTGATGTTATTTATTCTCCCGGTCTCTATCCATAAAGAGCAGGTATAGCCAGGACTCTGGGATGTTATTTACAAGAAAACCCAAACAGGTCACAAGAGAAAGCAACTAGGACACAGAGGCCAGGAGACACTTCCTTAAGAGCAGAAACTCGAGCAGAAAACCAGGGCTCAGGGTAGGGGGGGGGCATCTGCATCACCCGGTTGGGGGGGGGAGACAGAAAGACAGAACAGAGAGAGAGAGAGGACATGGGAGAATGGTAGCGGCTGTGCGATGTTTAGTCCCGCCCACGACGATTGTGATTGGTTTAAAGAAATGCCATTTAACCAGAGCAGGTTTTCCTCCAATCCAGGAATGCTGTGCGGACAAAGCCAGACCTCTCTTTAGCACGCTTCTTGTAATGATGAGGCATCTCGGCAAACTGTTGGGACTAGTATGTCATGGAAAAGCATAACCGTACTATTCCCTCTTTTTAAACTACTTGGAGGCCAGTACATCGGTTTGTGTTTTCAAACGTTATGTCGGTTTGTAAAAAAAAAAATGTCGAAAAATGGAATAATGAAAAACAAACATTTTTGTCCTTTTTCAGACTTTTTTTGTTTTGTGTTCCCTAACACCACCTTACTCTATGGTTTTTTCTACACTACTTTGGGAATTCATGGTCAAATAACCCTGATTTATATAGAATTATACTTCAATTTGAGTTAAAAAAGCAGAAATTATGAAATTATTTGAAGAATAGTTGAGATCCGGGAAACGAGACGGATGAGTTTAGTCAGGATCGATTATTTTTGCAAAAAAGGGTTATATGGAATCCAATCATTTTTTTTGTGGTAATTTGGTTAAAAAGAAACCCATATTTTCAGATATAGACTAGATATAATGAATACATTTATAAAGGGTCAAATTTGACCGAGGACAACAGAAGGGTGTGAAGGTTTTATCTCCACTTCAGCAGCCATTTCACACGCTTAAAACCTCCACTTTCATTCCTATCTGTATTCGGAAGCGTTTTTTGTTCAGATATCATTCATGGCTGTACATCAACAGTATTTTCTGATCTATGGAGTGATAAAAAATTCCCCTCTGTTAAAAAAACCTTTGAGTCTAATACAGTCGGGCTCGATCCAATGTTGACAATGTGTGGAAATGTTCCAAATCACTGCAATCGGATCTTAATGGAATTTAATTGGAAAACTGATCATTTTAACTCCATGTGATGACCACTGAGCCAGCATCTTCACAGTAAAACCCCACAGGAGAGAGGGGTTCGAGTCCCGTTCTCGTCACGTGCACTAGAACAGACATTAGTTTAACAGTTAATATATACAATAGGTTTCCCTATTTACCTGCCACCCCTGTCTCTTGAACCTTTCTTTGAAGAGATTTAAAGAGAACAACTCCATTGTTTTTCAAGTTCTTCTTCCACTACTGATGCAACAGAGAAGATTATTGATCTGGATCCTGCACGCAATAAGATGAAGCTGCACGTAACATCAACACAGAGATGGGAGCTAGATCCGGAACTCGGCTGCAAACCCACACAAAAAACATCTCCTCACTATTGCTAGTGCCTGTCCCATGAACACACGTAAAAAATCTCCTCACTATCTGCTAGCTGCCTGTCCCTGAGAACACACTGTAAAAAAACATCTCCTCACTATCTGCTAGCTGCCTGTCCCTCAGAACACACTGTAAAAAACTCCTCACTATCTGCTAGCTGCCTGTCCCTGAAACACACTGGTAAAAAAACATCTCACTATCTGCTAGCTGCCTGTCCCTGAACACACTGTAAAAAAACATCTCACTATCTGTAGCTGCCTGTCCCTGAACACACTGTAAAAAACATCTCACTATCTGCTAGCTGCCTGTCCCCAGAACACACTGTAAAAAACATTACTCACTATCTGCTAGCTGCCTGTCCTAGAACACACTGTAAAAACATCTCTCACTATCTGCTAGCTGGCCTGTCCCCTGGACACACTGTAAAAAACATCTCCTCACTATCTGCTAGCTGCCGTCCCTAGGAACAACTGAAAAAACATCTCCTCACTATCTGCTAGCTGCCTGTCCCTGAAAACACTGTAAAAAACATCTCCACTATCTGCTAGCTGCCTGTCCCTGAACACACTGTAAAAAACATCTCACTATCTGCTAGTGCTGTCCCCTGAACACTGTAAAAAAATCTCACTATCTGCTAGCTGCTGTCCCCTGAACAACTGTAAAAAACTTCTTACTCATTCTGCTAGCTGCGCTGTCCCTAGAACACACTGTAAAAAACATCTCCTCACTATCTGCAGCTGCCTGTCCCTGGACACACTGAAAAACAACTCCTCACTATCGCTAGCTGCCTGTCCCCTGGAACACACTGTAAAAAACATCTCTCACTATCTGCTAGCTGCCTGTCCCTGAACACACTGTAAAAAACATCTCCTCACTATCTGCTAGCCTGCTGTCCTCAGAACACAATGTAGAAACATATCCTCACTATCTGCTAGCTGCCTGTCTCCCTGAACACACTGTAAAAAAAATCTCACTATCTGTAGCTGCCTGTCCCCTGAACACACTGTAAAAAACATCCACTATCTGCAGCTGCTGTCCCCTGAACACACTGTAAAAAACATCTCTCACTATCTGCTAGCTGCCTGTCCCCGAACACACTGTAAAAAAAACATCTCACTATCTGCTAGCTGCCTGTCCCCAGAAAACACACTGTAAAAAAAAACATCTTACCACTATCTGCTATGCCTGTCCCTATGAACACACTGTAAAAACATCTCCTCACTATCTGCAGCGCCTGTCCCTAGAAACACACTGTAAAAAAACATCTCACTATCTGCTAGCGCCTGTCCCCTGAACACACTGTAAAAAAAATCCTCACTATCTGCTAGCTGCCTGTCCCCTGAACACACTGTAAAAAACATCTCACTATCTGCTAGCTGCCCCCCTGAACACACTGTAAAAAACATTTTTTATCTTTTATTTTTTTAATAAACTGTCTGTACACTTACAAAGTCTCAATGCTTGGTTTACATGTAGCGACCCTCAAAGTCAGTGAGTAATGGTGTTGAATATTGTTATTTAGGATCTTGGAAGTTGAAAGTTGAAGTTTTGCAGCCAACAGGCGGGTTTTAAATGTGTTAGAGCTAGAGTCGAGGTTCGCTGCACCCCACCCCCCCCCCCCCCAAAAAAAAAACAAAACAGTTTGACTCAAACAAATAAATTGGCCAAAAAGACATCTGCAATCCCAGTTGCAACGATTTGACCAATTTGCATGTTGCCATGGTAACAAATGAGACCAATAATAGTGCCGCCACTGATATTATTTTCCTTTTCTGCTGAAAGCTGAAATCGAGGTTTCCACAATCGTTTACATGCAAAACGGCAGTGAAGAAGAATGATTGTTTCTTCTTCTTCTTCTTCTTTAATTTTTTTTTTTTTTTCTCTCCACTCTACCTGAAATGGACTCTGGCTGTTGTAGTTCTTCACTTCTTTGTCGGCTCCTCGAACGAGCAGCACTCTGGCACAGTTATCCTAAGGGGGTGAGAGAGAGAGAGAGAGAGGGAGAGAGGAGAGAGAGAGAGAGAGAGAGAGAGAGAGAGAGAGAGAGGGAGAGGAGAGAGAGAGAGAGGGAGAGAGAGAGAGAAAAGAATATTAAAACAAGGCTGAGAAAGTGTCTATGAACATTGGAAAAGAAAAAAAGAAAAACACGGGAAAATCCTTTAATTTTCCTACTTTGCTGGCTGCCGATTTAGTTCCAGTGACATTAGCAGAATTCCCCAAAAAGCCCCCCAAAAAAAAAAATTAAAAAAAAAAGTCAGAAGAGCAGGATGGGATCAGTGTGGATGAACAGCCTCAACATCCCGGCACCGACACAGGAGAAAGAAGAAGAAGAAGAAGAAGAGAAAGAACGACAGAACAGAGCTACTACCTATATCGGGAATGGAGCTTCACTCGCTGTTAAGTGTGCATCTATCGCTCCACTCAAAGGAAAGAGGGAGTGAGAGAGAGAGAGATAGAGAGACACAGGGACAGAGTGAGAGAGAGAGGGAGGAGAGAGAGGGAGAGAGAGAGAGAGAGAGAGAGAGAGAGAGACGAGAGAGGAGAACGAGAGAGGAGAGTGCGAGAGGTTTGAATCTACTGCACAAACGCCCACAAAGTGTCAACCACGCAAACACCACACACACACGCACACACACACACACACACACACCAACACACACAACAAACACGCACACTCACACCACACACACATACACACACACACACACACACGCATATAAACGCTTTCTTTTTAAATCCACGACAAGCTGTTTGAGAGTTGAGAAACAAAACCGCTCAAGCACATCCTGACACACAAACACACAACCACGACGGTGCAGCGGTGTCGGCATCACACACACACACAACACACACAAAACAACACACACACACACACACACACACAGAGACAGACAGTCGCTGCACAATGGTGTCGGCATCACAACTGCTTCGCCATCAGACGTTTAACATCTGATGTTAAGCCAATGCTATGCATGAGCGGGTTATTTTACCCATGGACGTCTCATGGAGTGTGTGTGGCCCCCACGACATGTACTTTATTTTTTTTTTTTTTACACACAATATAAGCTACAGTAAAGGCTTGGTGTGCGACACACATCAGAGCCATGAGGCATTAAAAGGCAAGCCAAGGGAAGGAAAGGCAGCTTTATCTGGAGAGCACATTTCATCAACAGGGCAGTTCAAAGTGCTCACACAAAATCAGTTAAAAACAAACAAAAATTAATAAAAAAAAAGATAAAACAAGAATAACCCTAACCCTAACCCTAACCCCTAACCCTAAACCCTTAAAAAAAGAACATTAAGATAGATAAAACCCTAACCCTAACCCCCTAACCCACCCTAAGCCCTAACCCGACCCCCTAACCCTAACCTAACCCCCTAATCCCTAACTCCCCTACCCCTAACCCTGACCCCCTAACCCTACCCCTAACCCCTAACCCTAACCCTAATCCTAATACATTGGGTCCGATGTGCTCGGGCTATTTACGCTTGATTGGGCAATATAATCTCCCCTTACCCGTGCTAATAAAAAGCTTTTGAGTTGAGGATATCGCTGATACAGCTGATGTCAGCTGCCGATAATGTGTGTGTGTGTGGTGTGGGTGTGTGAGGTGTGTGAGTGCCAACGTCATCTAATCATGCACTGTGACATCACCGACAAGCCCAGCAGAGGCCGTCTACAGAGCTGTTCACTCCCTGTTAAGCCCCATTGTACCAGATGTAGCGTGCGAGGGCTAAATGAATGGGAGTCTATGGAGCTTGACGGCTAAATTTGTCTCTGTCGCCTGATTGTCGTTGAGAAATCTCAGATGTGATTGTAGTTTTTGCAAGTTCAGATATAGGTTGAATGCTGAATTAACGAGGACTCATGTCCTTTCCATTCTTACCAGCTGATTGGTCAGGAAGGACTGATTACGACCAGAGATCCAGCTTGGGCATCCAAAAGTGCACGCGTGTGTGTGTGGGTGTGGGGTGTGTGTGTGTGTGTGTCAGAGAGAAAGTGTGTTTGAAAGAGAGGGAAGTGTGTTTGTGGGAAATTGTGTTTGTGCGTATGAGATAAGGTGAGTGTGTGTGTTTGTTTGTGTGTGTTGTGTGTGGTTGTGTGTGTGTGTTGTGTGTATGAGATAAGATGTGTGAGTGAGTGTGTGTTGTGTGAGTGTGAGTGTTGTGTGTGTGTGTGTGTGTGTGTGTGTGTGTGTGTGTGTGGTGTGAGAGAGAGAAGTGGGTGTGTGTGTATGAGATAAGAGTGTGAGTGAGTGTGTGTGTGTGAGTGTGAGGTGTGAGTGTGAGTGTTGTGTGTGTGTGTGTGTGTGGTGTGTGTGTGGTGTGTGTGTGTGTGTGTCAGAGAGAAAGTGTGTTTGTGGTATGAGATAAGGCGAGGTGTGTGTGTGTTGTGGGTGTCTGTGTGTGTGTGTGGTGTGTGTGTGTGGTGTGTGGGTGTGGGTGTGTGTGTGAGTGTGAGTGTGTGAGGTGAGGGTGTGTGTGTGTGTTGTGTGTGTGTGTGTCAGAGAGAAAGTGTGTTTGTGGGAAAGTGTGTTTGTGCGTATGAGATAAGGCGAGTGTGTGTGTTTGTGTGGTCTGTGTGGTGTGTTGTGTTGTGGTGTGTGTATGGTGTGTGTGGGGGTGTGTTTGTGGTATGAGAA
>NW_022605575.1:167502-180017 GCF_008692095.1 Etheostoma spectabile
GATAAAACAAATAAAACAGCAACTCATAAAATACTAAGCTTATTATATTGCTAGTTAAAAGCTTGTCTAAAAAGACGTGTCTGAGGTGTTTTTTTTAAAAGATTTCCACAGAATCCAAAGCTCTCAAAGCTGAAGGGAGAGAGGTCCAGAGCCTCGGAGCCGCCACAGACAAGGCTCGACACCGTGGTTTTTATAACGGGTTCTGGGACCAGGTCTCGGTCAAGACCTCGGGGGAACCAGGGTGTGTGTGCAATAGATCCTGATGACATGCTGGTCATGGAGTTAACTTCTATATATGGGCGCGGAAGTAATGATCATATTAGTTGACAATTAAAATAACTGCAGCTCTAATATGTCTTTTCCACCAAGGCTAACCAGGTGCTGGTTCTGGTTCTGGTGCTGGTGCCAGTTCGGTGCTGGTTCTACTCCAGTTCTCTAAGAACCAGTTGGATCTTCCCCAGCCTGAGAGCCAGCAGACCGTTGGTTTCCTCCCAGACCACGGGTGGTTTGGTTTTCCATTCATTATGTCTTTTCCACCAGGCGGTTCTGGTGCTGGTTCGGGGTCAGGCCAAATATCAAACGGTTCTTTGCTTTTCCACACAAATAAACCTGGTTCTGGGCAAGAACACGGGTTTAACTCAGCACCAACTTAGCACCGCGTCAGCTGTTAACCATAGAGAAAGATGTAAATGTTAGCTTTGGACATGGAGGTCTTTTCCACCGAGGCTAACCAGGTGCTGGTTCTGGTTCTGGTTCTGGTGCCAGTTCGGTGGCTGGTTCTACTCGCAGTTCTTAAGAACCAGCTGGATCTTCCCCAGCCTGAGAGCAGCAGACCGTTGGTTTCCCCCAGACCACGGTGGTTCTGGTTTCCTCCCCAGACCACGGGGGTTTGGTTTCCCCCCCAGACCACGGTGGTTCTGGTTTCCATCCAGTCCAAAGTAACATCAACAGCTCTCTATGGTTAACAGCTGACTGGGTTTTCAAAATGGCCGCCAGAAGTTTTGTTTTCTAACGTCATGATACCCCCCCCTGCCCCCCACAGCACCTGAGTACCCGTTCTTATCTCCAGACCAGCGCTACGTTGGTGCTGAGTTGGAACCCGTGTTCTTGGCCAGAACAGGTTTATTGTGTGGAAAAGCAAAGAACCGGTTTGATATTTGGCACCGACTCCGAACCAGCACCAGAAACGCCTTGGTGGAGAAGACCTAATGGACCCGTTCTGTTGATGCTCCTGTCCTGGTGACAGTGATTGTTATCGAGTCTGACAGAGAGATGTCATGATATGATATGAATGTATGAGCAATGTGATGAAGCCGAGGGCTTGAACACACACAAATACACATATATAAATACACACGACGCCGTGTGGAGACGGGGGATCTACCTCAGGGGGAACAGCTGCCGAGACCGCCGGGGGGGGGGGGGGGGGCTGCTGTGTGTGTGTTTTAGCAATGTTTCCCAATACCAGCTGGTCCAAGTAACCAGACAGCTGTGGGTGTGTGTGTGTGGGTGGGTGTGTGTCTGTCGCGTGTGTGTGTTGGGGTCTTGGTGTCTGTGTGTGTGGTGGTGTTCGTGCTGTGTGTGTGTGTGTTGTGTGTTTGTGTATGTGTGTGTGTGATGTAGTGTGTGTGTGTGTGTTGTGTGTGTTGTGTGTGTGTGTGTGTGTGGTGTTGTGTGGTGTGTGTCTGTGTGTGTTGTGTGTGTGTGTGTGTCTGTACGTGTGTGTGTGTGTGTGTGCCTGTCCGTGTGTGTCTGTGTCGTGTGGTGTTGTCTGTCGTGTGTGTGTAGTATGTGTGTGTGTGTGTGTCTGTGTGGTGTGTGGTGGTGTGTGTTTGTTGTCGTTGTGTGTGTGTCTGTTGTGTGTGTGGGGGTGTGTGGTGTGTGTGTGTGTGTCTGTCCGTGGGTGTGGGTGTGTGTGTGTGTGGGTGTGTGTGTGTGTGTGGGTTGTCTGTCCGTGTGGTGGTGTTGTGTGTGTGTGTGTGTGTGTGTGGTGTGTGTGTGATGGTGTGGTGTATGTATGTGTGGGTGTGTGTGGTGTGTGTGCTGTCCGTGTTTGTGTGTCTTGTGTGGTGTGTGTGGTGTGTGTGTGGTGTCTGTCGGTGTGTGTGTCTGTGTGTGTGTGTGTGTGTGTGTGGTGTGTGTGTGGGTGTGTGTGTGTGGTACTGGTGAACTTCATGCCAGCGTTCTCGTCCTGGCAGCAGACCGAGGGTGGTGGTTGAGCAGGAGCTCGCAGCAGCGGGTCCCCCCCACATCACGCTGTGGTACAGGGGAGTCAGACCACGGCTGTCCTTGTAGTCCGGAGAAGCTCCCAACTCCAGCAGGGTCTGTGTGTGTGTGTGTGTGTGTGTGTGTGTGTGTGTTGTGTGGTGTGTGTGTGTGTGTGTGTGTGTGGTGTGTGTGGTGTGTGTGGTGTGAGAGAGGAGGGAGGGGGTGAAGGGTCAACAACATACGATCCATCAATTATTAAGCAAGGCGGGTCATCAAATAATAAACTATCAAAGCTCATCCCACTTCTTTCTTTTTAATTTTATAAGCTTGGTGATTTATTGAAGAGAAAATTGCAAATATTAAACTGTTTTTTTACAGTGTGTTCAGGGGACAGGCAGCTAGCAGATAGTGAGATGTTTTTTACAGTGTGTCCAGGGGACAGGCAGCTAGCAGATAGTGAGTGCTCGCGTTCTGATGTTGAGTAGATTTGTTCCTGCCCGCTACCAAAGACCACCGTCTTTGACCCCTAACATGATTCAAGAACATCTCCAATCTACAATCTCACATCTGGATCCAAGACAAATCTCAAAACACATCTGGTTCCAAGACATCTCCAATCACATCTGGATCCGAGAACATCTCCTATGTCACATCTGGATCCGAGAAACTCTACTCACATCGGATCGAGAACATCTCCAATCTCACATCTGGATCCAAGAACATCGCCTATCTCACATCTGGATCCGAGAACACTCCTATCTCACATTGGATCCGGACAATCTCTATCTCACACTCGGATCAGAGAACATCTCATCTGGATCCAAGAACATCTCACATCTGGATCAGAGAACATCTCCAATCTCACATCAGATATGAGAATCTCCAATCACAGCTGTATCCGAGAACATCTAAATCTCACATCTGGTTCCAAGAACCCACAATCTACACATCTGGATCGAGAACATCTCCTATCTCACATCTGGATCCGAGAACATCTCCTATCCCACATCTGGTACGAGAACATCTCAATCTCACATCTGGATCCAAGAACAATCGCCTATCTCACATCTGGATCCGAGAACATCTCCAATCTACATCTGGATCCAAGAACATATCCTATCTCACATTGGATCCGAACCATCTCTATCTCACATCTGGATCGAACCATCTCCTATCTCCACATCTGGATCAGAGAACATCTCCAATCTGGATCCAAGAACATTCACATCGGATCAGAGACATCTCCAATCTACATCTAGATCTGAGAATATCCAAATCTCACATCTGTATCCGAGAACATCTCAAATCTCACATCTGGTTCCAAGAACTCACCAATCTCACATCTGATCCGAGAATATCTATAACCCACCTTGGTTCCAAGAACACTCCAATCTCACATCTGGATCCAAGAAAATCTCCAATCTCACATCTAGACCAAGGATCTCTATCTCACATCTGGATCCAAGAACATCTATCTCACATATGGATCAGAGACATCTCCAATCTCTATTGGATCCGAGAACCTCCCATCTCACATCTGGATCCGAGAACATTCACTCTGGATCAGAGAAATCTCCAATCTCACATCTGGAGCCAAGAACATCTCCAACTTCACTCTGTATCCGAGACATCTCAAATCTCACATCTGGTTCCAAGAACATCCGCACACACACACACACACACACACACACACACACACACACGCGTGCACTTTTGGATGCCATCAAGCTGGATCTCTGGTCGTAATCAGTCCTTCGCTGACCAATCAGCTGGTAAGAAATGGAAAGGACATGAGTCCTCGTTAATTCAGCATTCAACCTATAATCATGAACTTGCAAAAACTACAATCACATCTGAGATTTCTCAACGACAATCAGGCGACAGAGACAAATTTAGCCGTCTAGCTCCATAGACTCCCATTCATTTAGCCCTCGCACGCTACATCTGGTACAATGGGGCTTAACAGGGAGTGAACAGGCTCTCTGTAGACGGCCTCTGCTGGGCTTGTCGGTGATGTCACAGTGCATGATTAGATGTACGTTGGCACTCACACACACTCACACACACACACACACACACACACACATTATCGGCAGCTGACATCAGCTGTATCAGCGATATCCTCAAACTCAAAAGGGCTTTTTATTAGCACGGGTAATGGGAGATTATATTGCCCAATCAAGCGTAAATGAGCCCGAGCACATCGGACCCAATGTAGATTAGGATTAGGGTTAGGGTTAGGGGGTTAGGGGTAGGGTTAGGGGGTCAGGGTTAGGGGTAGGGGAGTTAGGGATTAGGGGGTTAGGGTTAGGGTTAGGGGGGTCAGGGTTAGGGGCTTAGGGGTAGGGTTAGGGGGTTAGGGTTAGGGTTTTATCTATCTTAATGTTCTTATTTTTAAGGGTTAGGGTTAGGGGTTAGGGTTAGGGTTAGGGTTATTCTTGTTTTATCTTTTTTTTTATTAATTTTTTGTTTGTTTTTTAACTGATTTTGTGTGAAGCACTTTGAACTGCCCTGTTGATGAAATGTGCTCTCCAGATAAAGCTGCCTTTCCTTCCCTTGGCTTGCCTTTTAATGCCTCATGGCTCTGATGTGTGTCGCACACCAAGCCTTTACTGTAGCTTATATTGTGTGTAAAAAAAAAAAAGAAAAAATAAAGTACATGTCGTGGGGGCGCAACACACACTCCAGATGGAGACGTCCATGGGTAAAAATAACCCGCTCATGCATAGCATTGGCTTAACATCAGATGTTAAACGTCTGATGGCAGAAGCAGTTGTGATGCCGACACCATTGTGCAGCGACTGTCTGTCTCTGTGTGTGTGTGTGTGTGTGTGTGTGTGTGTGTGTGTGTGTGTGTGATGCCGACACCGCTGCACACGTCGTGGTTGTGTGTTTGTGTGTCAGGATGTCGTAGCGGTTTGTTTCTCAACTCTCAAACAGCTTGTCGTGGATTTAAAAAAGAAAGTTTATATGCGTGTGTGTGTGGTGTGTTGTGTATGTGTTGTGTGTGTGAGTGTGCGTGTGTGGTGTGTGGTTGTGTGTGTGTTGTGTGGGTGTGTGGCGTGTGTGGTGGTGTGTGTGCGTGGTTGAGCACTTTGTGGGCGATTTGTGCAGTAGATTCAAACCTCTCAGCACTCCATCTCTCTGTTCTCCTCTCTCGGTCTCTCTCTCTCTCTCTCTCTCTCTCTCTCTCCCTCTCTCTCTCCCTCTCTCTCTCACTCTGTCCCTGTGTCTCTCTATCTCTCTCTCTCTCACTCCCTCTTTCTCTTTGAGTGGAGCGATAGATGCACACTTAACAGCGAGTGAAGCTCCATTCCCGATATAGGTAGTAGCTCTGTTCTGTCGTTCTTTCTCTTCTTCTTCTTCTTCTTCTTTCTCCTGTGTCGGTGCCGGGATGTTGAGGCTGTTCATCCACACTGATCCCATCCTGCTCTTCTGACTTTTTTTTTTAATTTTTTTTTTTGGGGGGCTTTTTGGGGAATTCTGCTAATGTCACTGGAACTAATCGGCAGCCAGCAAAGTAGGAAAATTAAAGGATTTTCCCGTGTTTTTCTTTTTTCTTTTCCAATGTTCATAGACACTTTCTCAGCCTTGTTTTAATATTCTTTTCTCTCCTCTCTTCTCCCTCTCTCCTCTCTCTCCTCTCTCTCTCCTCTCTCTCTCTCCTCTCCTCTCTCCCTCCTCTCTCTCTCTCTCACCCCCTTAGGATAACGTGCCAGAGTCTGCTCGTTCGAGGAGCCGACAAAGAAGTGAGAACTACAACAGCCAGAGTCCATTTCAGGTAGAGTGGGGAAAAAAAAAAAAAATTAAAGAAGAGAAAGAAAGAAACAATCATTCTTCTTCACTGCCGTTTTGCATGTAAACGATTGTGGAAACCTCGATTTCAGCTTTCAGCAGAAAAGGGAAAATAATATCAGTGGCGGCACATTATTATTGGTCTCATTTGTTACCATGGCAACAATGCAAAATTGGTCAAAATCAGTTGCAACGTGGGATTGCAGATGTCTTTTTGGCCAATATTAGATTTGTTTGAGTCAAACTGTGTTGTTTTTTTTTGGGGGGGGGGGGGGGGGGGGGGGGCAGCGAACCTCGACTCTAGCTCTATACACATTTAAAACCCGCCTGTTGGCTGCAAAACTTCAACTTTCAACTTCCAAGATCCTAAATAACAGATATTCAACACCATTACTCACTGACTTTGAGGGTCGCTACATGTAAACCGAAGCATTGAGAACTTTGTAAGTGTACAGACAGTTTATTAAAAAAAGATAAAGATAAAAAATGTTTTTACAGTGTGTTCAGGGGACAGGCAGCTAGCAGATAGTGAGATGTTTTTACAGTGTGTTCAGGGGACAGGCAGCTAGCAGATAGTGAGGAGATGTTTTTTACAGTGTGTTCAGGGGACAGGCAGCTAGCAGATAGTGAGATGTTTTTTACAGTGTGTTCTAGGGACAGGCAGCTAGCAGATAGTGAGGAGATGTTTTTTACAGTGTGTTCTAGGGACAGGCAGCTAGCAGATAGTGAGTAAGATGTTTTTTTACAGTGTGTTCTGGGGACAGGCACTAGCAGATAGTGAGATGTTTTTTACAGTGTGTTCAGGGGACAGGCAGCTAGCGATAGTGAGGAGATGTTTTTTACAGTGTGTTCGGGGACAGGCAGCTAGCAATAGAGATGTTTTTTACGTGTGTTCAGGGGACGGCACTACAGATAGTGAGATTTTTTTACAGTGTGTTCAGGGGACAGGCAGCTGCAGATAGTGAGGAGATGTTTCTACAGTGTGTTCTGAGGACAGGCAGCTAGCAGATAGTGAGGAATGTTTTTTACAGTGTTTCAGGGGACAGGCAGCTAGCAGATAGTGGAGATGTTTTTTACAGTGTTCAGGGGACGCAGCTGCAGATAGTGAGGAGATTGTTTTACAGTGTGTCCAGGGGACAGGCAGCTAGCAGATAGTGGAGATGTTTTTTACAGTGTGTTCTAGGGACAGGCAGCTAGCAGATATTGAGTAAGATGTTTTTTACAGTGTGTTCTGGGACAGCAGCTGCAGTAGTGAGATGTTTTTTACAGTGTGGTCAGGGGACAGGCAGCTAGCATAGTGAGATGTTTTTTACAGTGTGTTCAGGGGACAGGCAGCTAGCAGATATGAGATGTTTTTACAGTGTGTTCAGGGGACAGGCAGCTAGCAGATAGTGAGAGATGTTTCTACAGTGTGTTCTAGGGACAGGCGCTAGCAGATGTGAGGAGATGTTTTTTACGTGTGTCCGGGGACAGGCAGCTAGCAGATAGTGAGAGATTGTTTTTTACAGTGTGTTCTAGGACAGGCCTAGCAGTATGAGTAAGATGTTTTACAGGGTTTCTGGGGACAGCAGCTAGCAGATAGTGAGATGTTTTTTACAGTGTGTTCAGGGGACAGGCAGCTAGCAGATAGTGAGATGTTTTTTACAGTGTGTTCGGGACAGGCAGTAGCAATATGAGATGTTTTTTACAGTGTTTTCAGGCAGGCAGCTAGCAGATAGTGAGAGTGTTTTCTACAGTGTGTTCTGAGGACAGGCAGCTAGCAGATAGTGAGGAGATGTTTTTTACAGTGTGTTCTAGGGACAGGCAGCTAGCAGATAGTGAGGAGATGTTTTTTACAGTGTGTTCAGGGGACAGGCAGCTAGCAGATAGTGAGGAGATGTTTTTTGTGTGGGTTTGCAGCCGAGTTCCGGATCTAGCTCCCATCTCTGTGTTGATGTTACGTGCAGCTTCATTTCTATTTGCGTGCAGGATCCAGGATCAATAATCTGCTCTGTTGCATCATGTAGTTGGAAGAAGGAACTTGAGAAAACAATGGAGGTTGTTCTCTTTAAAATCTCTTCAAAGAAAGGTTCAAAGGGAGACA
Organism: Etheostoma spectabile; assembly: GCF_008692095.1. Taxonomy (NCBI): domain Eukaryota; kingdom Metazoa; phylum Chordata; class Actinopteri; order Perciformes; family Percidae; genus Etheostoma; species Etheostoma spectabile. The sequence continues at coordinate 175,589 of NW_022605575.1, forward strand.
GGGGTGCAGGTAAATAGGGAAACATATTGTATATATTAACTAAGTTAAACTAATGTCTGTTCTAGTGACACGTGACGAGAACGGGACTCGAACCCCTCTCTCCTGTGGGGTTTTACTGTGAAGATGCTGGCTCAGGTGTCATCACATGGAGTTAAAATGATCAGTTTTCCAATTAAATTCCAATTAAGATCCGATTGCAGTGATTTGGAAACATTTCCAGAACAGAAATGTCAACATTGGATCGAGCCAGACGTATTAGACTCAAAGGTTTTTTTTAACAGAGGGGAATTTTTTATCACTCCATAGATCAGAAAATACTGTTGATGTACAGCCATGAATGATATCTGAACAAAAAAACGCTTCCGAATACAGATAGGAATGAAAGTGGAAGGTTTTAGCGTGTGAAAGTGCTGCTGAAGTGGAGAATAAAACCTTCAACCCTTCTGTTGTCCTCGGGTCAAATTTGACCCCTTTATAAAATGTATATCTATATCTATGTCTATATCTGAAAATATGGGTTTCTTTTTAACCAAATTACCACAAAAAAATGATTGGATTCCATATAACCCTTTTTGCAAAAATAATTGATCCTGACTAAACTCATCCGTTCGTTCCTCGGATCTCAACTATTCGTCAAAATAATTCATAATTTCTGCTTTTTTAACTCAAATATGAAGTATAATTCTATATAAATCAGGGTTATTGACCATGAATTCCCAAAGTAGTGTAAAACCAGTAAGAGTAAGGTGGTGTTAGGGAAAACAAAAACAAAAAAAGTCTCAAAAAGTGACAAAAATGTTGTTTTTGACCCGGCAGGACAACACAAGGGTTAAAGATATGGATTGTAAAAATTCGGACATTTTGAAGACACTAGAGGCGAGTAGGGTCCTAAGCATTTAAACTCCACCCACCCAGTCGGTTACTTTCTTATAGTCCCACTTTGCCAGACCCTCTTCCAAAGCGTGCTAAAGAAGGTCTGGCTTGTCCGCACAGCATTCCTGGATTGGAGGAAAACCTGCTCTGGTTAAATGGCATTTCTTTAAACCAATCACAATCGTCGTGGGCGGGACTAAACATTGCACAGAGCCGCTACCATTCTCCATGTCTCTCTCTCTCTCTGTCTGTCTTTCTGTCTCCCCCCCCCAACCGGGTGAGGCAGATGCCCCCCCTACCCTGAGCCCTGGTTCTGCTCGAGGTTTCTGCCTCTTAAAGGAAGTGTCTCCTGGCCTCTGTGTCCTAGTGCTTTCTCTTGGTGAACTGTTGGGTTTCTGTAAATAACATCCCAGAGTCCTGGTCTAGACCTGCTCTTTATGGAAAGACCTGGGAGATAAATAACATCCCAGAGTCCTGGTCTAGACCTGCTCTTTATTAAAGACCTGGGGAGATAAATAACATCCCAGAGTCTGGTCTAGACCTTCTCTTTAGTAGACCGGGAGATAAATAACATCCCAGAGTCTGGTCTAGACCTGCTCTTTATGAAAGACCTGGGAGATAATAACATCCCAGAGTCCTGGTCTAGACCTGCTCTTTATGGAAAGACCTGGGAGATAATAACATCCCAGAGTCCTGGTCTAGACCTGCTCTTATATAGTAACCTGGGAGATATAACATCCCAGAGTCCTGGTCTAGACCTGCTCTTTATGGAAAGACGGGATAAACAACACCCAGAGTCCTGGTCTAGACCTGCTCTTTATGGAAAGACCTGGGAGATAAATAACATCCCAGAGTCCTGGTCTAGACCTGCTCTTTATGGAAGACCTGGGAGATAAATAACATCCCAGAGTCTGGTCTAGACCTGCTCTTTATGGAAAGACCTGGGAGATTAATAACATCCCAGAGTCCTGGTCTAGACCTGCTCTTTATGAAGACCTGGGAGATAAATAACATCCCAGAGTCCGGTCTAGACCTGCTCTTTATGGAAAGACCCGGGAGATAAATAACATCCCAGAGTCCGGTCTAGACCTGCTCTTTAGACAACTTGTTCCTAGCCTGTAATAGGACCCGGGTCTTCTGTTCTCCGGTCTCCTGGATTTATCCTGCAGAGATCTGAGGAGCAGGAACTAATTGTGAATGCATTCACTACTGTTAACCTTTGGTGTATTCGGGAGATTTCTACAGACACAAGACAACGAAGTGTAGTTAAATAAACACCTGAATGTGTATTTTGGATGTTTCTTTTCCCCCAATAGTCTGAAAGAAGACATGTTATGGAAGCTCAAGATCTCAAAAGTAAAAATATGTTTTTGCCTATAGTGTCTCCTCTTAACCCTTCGTCAAAATTGAAAATCAACAATTTTTCTATTATTGACGTTTTTGACTTTTTCTTACGTTTTTGTTCCTTTTTTTCAATGTTTGTCACTTTGTTCAACACTACGTAACACTAACTTATTAACTTTAGTTTTACAGTTATTTTTGGGAATTTATGGTCAAGAAACCTCATTTATAGGAAATTATACCTAATTTGGAGTTAGAAAAGCAGAAATTAGGAATTATTGAGACTAAAATTAAAGGAATGGATGTTGATGATAATCACAGACTGGAATGTCAACTTTACTCAACACTATTTCAACACCCTTCATTTGTTTTACAAGCTATAAAATAGAATAAGACCCAAAATTAATGAAAGTAGAGATTTGTACTTGGCAAAGAGCTTGGAATCAATCATGTTATTTTGGGGATTAAAAAGAACATTGATATAGACACCATGAGGACAACAAGACCATAGGACAAATAGGACAACATGGTAAGGACAACATGGACAACATGGGAGGACAACCGAGGGAACATGAGCAAATGAGACACATAGGACAACTGGGGACAACATGGGGAACAACATGAGGACAACATGAGGACAACTGAAGACAACATGAGGACAACATGAGGACAACATGGAGGACAACATGAGGACAACATGAGGACAACATGGGGGACAACATGAGGGCAACATGGGGGACACATTAGAAAAACATGGAGGGGAACATGAGGTGACACATGAGGACAACATGAAGGACAACATGATGGCAACATGAGGGACAACTGGGACAACATGAGGACACATGAAGCAACCAAGAGGAACAACATGAAGGGCAATACAGGACAACACATGAGGAAACATGAGGCAACATTAGGACAACATGAGGACACATGAAGCCAACATGAGGGCTGCAACATGAGGACAACGTGGGGACAACATGGGGACAACCAAGGGGACAACATGAGGGACACATGGCAATGACAACATGAGGAACAAAGGCACTGAAGACATGGCCTAAGACATAGGACAACACGGGGGATGAGGGACAAACTGGAACTGAAGGAACATGAAGACCTTAGGGCAACTTGAAGTACACAATGTATCAAAAACACCACTAGGACACCACATGAGGACAACATGGGGACAACATGAGGGTTAACTGACATGCGGGACAGTTAGGTTTAGGAAAAGATAAAACATGGTGGGTGGGGTTACAAGATGTCCGTGTTAGTGACACACGTACAGGACATGGACCTCCGTGTCCGTCTCCGTCCCTTTTTCGCTTTCCAGCGAACACGCGGGGAGAAATCAGTCGCCACAGAGCCCCAAAACGGCCGAATCTCCCGCTGATGCAGAACAACGAGCAGCCTCTAGACCTGATGTGGACTCGCTCTTGTTTTCGAGTGGGGAGAAACTCGCTCTCTGGCTCTTACTATCTTTATCACCGTTGCACTCTCCACCCACACATGGAGCCAGGAGCTGTAATCCAACAAGTTTAGGCCTGTTTCTCTGAGTGGCCGGCGTGCCGGAAAATGGAAGAAAATCAGAAACACGGATCAGGTATGAAGGGAAGACGGATGTTTGACTACGAATTACAACAGATAAAGGCCGAGCACGCCATCTTTGTTTGTATAGCACAGCACATTTCAGCAACAAGGCAATTCAAAGTGCTTGACATTAAACATGAGGGAGCAAAAAAAAACAGCTGCAGTGGCTTGAGGACGTTTCCACACCCCCAGGCTGAAGTTGATTGAAAAGAGGAATAAAAACACATCTTTTGGAAATTGATCTCAATGCCTTAATTCAAAAAATTTAGAAAAATCCAACCTTTTAGGGACACCAAGTGTCTTTGTGAAAGAATAATGTTTCATGAATAGACAAATGTTCTTCCTCAAAATAACCGCAAATATACCACAAACCCAGACGTAAGGGACTGAAGGAAAATGAAAATTGAGCGGATCAACCATGTCGGAGGGCGGAGACAGGCTAACACACTCCTGAATAGGAAAAGAAACGCACCCCGCAAAATAAAACTCCACATCCAATATTAAATGAAGTTAACTGTTGACACCACATAGTAACGTGAGCTCTCTCTTTTTTTTCTTTTTTAAGATTATTTTTTGGGCATTTTAGGCCTTTAATTGACAGGACAGCTAAAGATATGAAAGGGGTGGG
>NW_022605575.1:180027-181161 GCF_008692095.1 Etheostoma spectabile
GGGGGGGGTGGTGACATGCACCAAGGGGCCACAGATCAGAGTTGAACCCTGGGCCCTCTATACATGGGCACCCGCTCTACCAAATGAGCTAACCGGGTGCCCGTGAAGTTAGCTATTTAACCCTCATGTTGGGTCAAATTTGAGCCGTTTTCAGTTAATTTTTATTTTTTTGTCACAAAAAATGGTCCCGTTGAAATAAGCGCTGAAAATGTCAACATTAAAAATATCAAAAAACTTTGGAAAAAAAACACGAAAAACATTTTTAAAAAAAAAGCACTTACAACATTGAAAAAGTGACAAAAAATGTTGATAACAATGTTGAAAAAAAGTGATCAAAACGTGTGTTTTTTTCATGGTTGACGGGAAGACAACACAAGGGTTAAATCGGCTGAATCATGGTTACACCTCGTTATCTCTTACCAGAGTGTCTCCATGCGGACTTCGTCCACAGCCGTCCCACCAATCGGCCCCAAAACGTCCCCGTCAGAAAGGAGACACCCTGAACACATTCACTCTAGATCTTAACAAGCATTCCCAGAAAGAACCGAGCAGACCTGCCCTGTTGCAAAATCCAAAGTTCCTCCAAAACGTGACATTTTTATTTATTTATAGGAGTAAACCTCGATATACAGTATGTGCGCCCGCTCTACCGATGGAGCTAACCCGGCCCCACCAACACATGACATTTGTAGTGTGTAACTCTCTAGATTTAAAGGTTGTTGTCGCGTCTCGGGGTTAGGGGCAACAAAGAGAGAGGGGAAGGGGGTGATGGATGTCAGGCAATTATCCTTTAAGTAATACTTCTATGTAAATCCAGACCAAGGCATTTTTATACACGTGTGACTTTTATTTAAGGGTATTTTTTAAACAGTTGTCTAAAGAGAGTGGGCACTCTGCACACGTCTCAATTCAAGCGAGGGAACTGCTTGAGAACCCCGTCATTAGGCGGAGAATTAACGAGCGGAAAGTGCAAATGTTAATACAAATTTGAATGCCACAGCTGAGTGAGGCAAACTCAGGTTGAGCTGCTGCGTGTGCACAACGTAGGACGCTGTGGGGGTGCGTGGTTAATATCATGTGTCTGACTGTGTGTGTGTGTGTGTGTGTGTGTGTGTGTGTGTGTGTGTGTGTGTG
>NW_022605575.1:182444-182954 GCF_008692095.1 Etheostoma spectabile
ATACTTAGACTACTGTGATTTCTACTGTACTACTTAGACTACTGTGATTTCTACTGTAATACTTAGAGTACTGTGATTCCTACTGTGATTTAAAACGTACTGGCAACAAATGGCAGCAAGTTACTGTGAATTGGTTTTACAGTGACGGTACCGTACTTCCATTTACAGTATTTTATGTATTCACTGTACAATACAAAACAATTAAACACAACATAAGATAAAAAGTAAAAATACAGTAGTTTAAAGTACTATTTACAGCACTACAGTGGCTACATTGTGATTTGTTTTTACAGTAATGCTTTGTCTACTGTGAATCCTACAGTAATATTCAGACTACTGTGATTTCTACTGTAATACTTAGACTACTGTGATGTTGTCATGGCGACAAGGTTGTAAAGTGCTTTACAGCATTTTACTGTAAAAATCATAGCCAGACGTGTTACTGTGAAATCTAAAGGAAATAACTGGAGATTATTTCACATTATTTACAGTGTACTATCAGATGATTCT
>NW_022605575.1:182964-183672 GCF_008692095.1 Etheostoma spectabile
TCGGGGATTGTTGGGGGGGGGGGGCTCATTTTTGCCAGATGTCCGTTACCTTGTCCACTTCCTGTTGTGTCTGCGTTCTAGCCCCCCTTGGGTTTCTGAGGACTCTGGTTCCTGGTCCTGGTTCTGGTTCCTCAGGTCTCTGCAGGGTGAATCCAGCAGTCTGGAGAACAGAAAACACTCCTTGTGGGTCCTTTAAGAGGAATGAACCACTGATGTTGGTGGGTGGTTTACGGAGGACTTTTTGGATAAATTGCCGAAAAGTTTTCTTTTTTCAAGATGTTTGAAAATAATTGGAAGTCTTCTTTCATCAAAAATCTGTAGAGAAAGTTGAGAATATCTCCCGGTTAATTCATTCTTGGTTCTTATTCTTGACTTATTGTGGCCTAAATGAACACACCCACACTGCCTCAGTGATCTTAAAGGGTAACTTCTGTTTGTTTTTTTCAACCTGAGCTCTATTTTTCTATATTTTTGTGTGTAAGTGACTGCTCAAAACCACAATCTTTGACATTGGTCCAGAATAATGAAGCGTGAACGCTGTAACTGGAAGCCACAGACCGGGCTGCAATGTATTAATAATATGTGAAATATAACCTTAGATTAGATTAGATTAGATATTGGATTCAACTTTATTGTCATTACACAGGTAAGAGGCAACAAAATGCAGTTTAGGTCTAACCAGAAGGGCAATAGCAGCAGGTGCAGGAT
>NW_022605575.1:183682-183897 GCF_008692095.1 Etheostoma spectabile
TCCATAAGGGCAGGACATGGATATGTACTGAATAAATATAGAAATGAATGCTATTATAAACATAATTTTACGGATAGATTTGTACTATGAATATAATATATAGATAACTAGTATTGTGAACAAAATTTACAGCTGGATGTGTACTGAATACCCCTATAGCAGGGGTCTTCAACGTTTTCCAGGCCAAGGACCCCCAAACTGAAGGCGAGATGGAG
>NW_022605575.1:184142-186640 GCF_008692095.1 Etheostoma spectabile
CCCCCATGCAGTACCTCCACGGACCCCCTAGGGGTCGCGGACCCCCTGTTGAAGACCCTTCAAGCCTGAAAGGCTCAGATTAATATTCTAAGTGTCTAAGTGTGACAACATTATGGAAAGGATCCCTGCAGAGATAGAGCTTTAAAACCTCTTTCAGACCTTTCTGTTTCACCCGACAGGTCTGAAGTTTTGAGCTCTAAACCAACCAGACTCCATGTAAATAATCACTGCTTGGGGTTGGGGGTTAGGGTTAAGTGGTTAGGGGGTTAGGGTTAGGGGTTAGGGTTACGTGGTTAGGGGGTTAGGGTTAGGGTTGAGTGGTTAGGGGGTTAGTGAACACTTAAGAATATTTAATCGGAGTCAGTCAGCAGCCAAAACAAGAATTTTTGAAGGTAAAAACACAAGCTGAATCAGATTGTCTATTGCGCTGGTTCGCGGCGGCCGTGCAACTTAAAACATGGGGTGTCTTCGGGTGAACTTGATCCTTCCCCCCCCCCCCACCCCCCCCCCCCCCCGTTTCCACGTGGTTTGTTTTATATCAGAATGGGAATTTTTAAACCAAATTGCCCAAAAATAACATGGATGAGTCATGAAACATTACCTTCCTTGAGTTTTGGGGTGTTCATTGAATCTTACAGCATTGTCAAATGTGTCTCAGTATACGGACTAAACCTTGGACATTACACCCCATCTGAGATCCATCAACATCCCTCTGTCTACAACTAATAGTCCAAAATACGTCATTAATTCCAGCCTTTTTAACTAAAAGCTATATGTATAAGTTGAGATAAATGAGGTTTGTTGCTAGTAATTCCACGAATAAGTGTACAACGGCGGCATGAACTGCGGACATCCTCGAGGAGGGAAGTTGCAGTGCCTCCCCACCTTCAATCTCCCTCAGGAAAAAAATCACATCTGAACCATGACGGACGAGCTAATGACAGGTTTGACTCGCTGTGGGTTGGTCCAAAGGCACAACAGGCGAGATATGTGTATGTTGGAAATATGGAAGAGGAGACGCCAGAATAGTCATGTCGTCGTTAGGGAGGGGGCAAGCTGGGGCGGGAGTACCGAGACACGAGAGTGATATGTACCGCCAGAAAGTCAAGAGTCCAGAGACCAGCCCAAAAACAGAGTAGGCAGTAAGTGTCAGGAGTTCCTTGAATCCAGTGAAGGGGCTGCTGGGGATTTATTAACGAAGGAAAGGTGAATGCAGCGGGAGGGAGAAGATGCTGTAATAACAAAAATACTATTATCGTACTATTCATCGTCCATCGCCTATTATCTTAATAGTACGTCTTACATCTAGTAATCCCCGTCCTCTCCTTAATCGTAAGCTTACGCTTTTAATAGGAAGCTTCATCGGAATTATTATATTCCTGGAATCGTCCTCGTACGATTCCTAGGGACTCGTACTTTCATCTTCCTAGTCATCCGTAATGGACTGCCCTAATATTCCTCGGAATATTATGAGTCTCATAATCTTCATCGTATCGTAATAGTCAGAGTACGCGTCCTACGTTAAGTGGCATCATGCTACGTCCTCTGCTCTTTCTAGTCCTCGTCCTCTTCTAGTCCTCTTCATCGTCATGGTAAATTCCTCGTCATCTTCTTCTCCGCGTCCTTTCATATTCCTCTTTCTAGTCCTCGTCTCTTCCTCGTCCTATTCTCGTCCTCTCCTTGTCTATTCATAGTCCTCTCATCGTCCTCCTTCCTCTTTCTCGTCCTCGTCTCTTCCATCGTCTACTTCCTTTCTCTGGCTCGCCTCGTCCTCTTCTCGTCTCGTCGCTCCTCTTAATCGTCTCGTCCTATTCCTCGTCCTCGTTTTCTTCCTTTCAGCTTACGCATCCTCGTACTCTTCATATAGCATCTTTCCTTCTCACTCTTCATCGTCCTATTCATCTTACGTCCTATACTAGTACTCTTCCTCGTTCCCGTATCATTCCTCTCCTCTACGCGTCATATTCCTCTTCCTCGTCCTGTCATCTCCTCTTCATAGGACTTCTTCCTATTCCTCTTCTCTTTCTTATTCCTCCCCGTCCTCGGTACTGGTAATCTTCATATTCCTCGTCCTCTCCTGTCCTCTCCTCGTCATAGTAGCTTCATTGTATATTCCATTAATCTCTTCTATTATTATTCCTATCTCGTCCTCGTCCTCGTCCTCATTCCTCCTCCTCTTCCTCTTCATCTTCCTCTTCCTCGTCCTCTTCCAATGACGATCTGTTCGCCAGCATCATAGCAGCCGTGCTTATGTAATGCGTGGCGTCCCTGGAGGGTGTGTGTTTTGTGGTGTGTGTGTGTGTGTGTGTGTGTGTGTGTGGTGTGGTGGGTGTGTGGTGTGGCAGAGAGAAAGTGTGTTTGAAAGAGGAAAGGAAAGGTGTTTGGGTGGAGAGATAAGAGTGGGAGTGTGTGTGTGTGGGTGTGTTGTGGTGTGTGTGGGGTGTGTGAGAGACAGAGAGAAAGTGTGGGTTTGTGTGTATGAGTAAGGTGAGTGTGTG
>NW_022605575.1:186772-187894 GCF_008692095.1 Etheostoma spectabile
GTGTTAGGGGTTAGGGTTACCCACTTGTGGTTGGGGTTAGGTTAATGGTGAAGGGGGTTAGGGTTAGGGGTTAGGGTTAAGTGGGGCTAGGGGGTTGGGGGGTTTCAGCGGGGGCGTAGGGGTAAGGGGTTTAGGGGGTTAGGTTAGGGTTAGGGGTAGGGGTTAGGGTGTAGGGGGTAGGTGTTAGGTGTTAGGGTAATGTGGTTTAGGAGGATTAGGGTTAATGGGTTAGGGGTAAGTGGCTAGGGGGTTGGGGTTAGGGGTTGGGTAAGTGGTAGGGGGTTCAGGGTAGGGTTAAGTGGTTAGGGGGGTAGGGTTAGGGGTGAGGGTAAGTGGGTTAGGGGGTTAGGGTTTGTGTGTGTGTGTGTGTGTGTGTGTGTGTGTGTGAGAGAGAGAGAGAGAGGTAGAGAGAGAGAACCCCCACTACTGTATTTAAAGGGACAGTGCGTAGTTCTGTCGCCCCCAAGAGGAATTCTTAGTAATGACCACTCCACCGTTGGTAGTGAGCTTTTACTTTTAATCTAGAAACAACGATTCCCCCAAAACTGAGGAGGAAAGAATATAGAATATTTGACATATATTTTGCTCCACTTTTCCAAGCTATTCCTATCTTTAAAAGTGAGCTGTTCCATTTCTCATACTAGTTCTCTTGTGTTACACCGTACATGGATCAGCTGTTTCCATGTCCCGTTGCTTTAGGGATTCTATAACATCCATTATTTCTGTCATGGCCTTCTCCACTTCTTAGTACTTTATTACCCGACATGTAAAGTAAATATGCGTATGATTTGCTTGCATTATTACCTGCTACTGGAGAAATTCTTTCCATAATTTAAGGTGTGATAAAAAATCTTAAAGACTTATTTTCCAACCAAATTCTCTACAATGTTTTCACTGTGTTGGTTCAAGAATTGTCTTTTAACCCTCGGGTCAAAAGGGTTTTATATCAGAAATATGGATTTCTTTCAACCAAATTGCCCCAAAAATAACATGAAACATTCTCCAGGTGACATTAGTGATTACTTTCATTGAACTTTTTGTGTGTTTTATTTAATCTTATAGCATTTGAATTCTTTTTTTTAATGGTTTCCAAACCAGTATGCGGACTAAACTTTGACATCT
>NW_022605575.1:187904-188413 GCF_008692095.1 Etheostoma spectabile
TGAGATCCACTCAACATCCTCTGATCTTAAATATTAGTCCAAATAATTCATAATTTCTGCCTTTTTGACTAAAAATGTATGTATAATTTGATATAAATGAGGTTTATTGACCATGAATTCCAAGAATAAATGTAAAACCTGTTATTAAACCAGCTCAGGTTTTACTTTTTTTCATTTTTATAAATAATACTACCATAATAAATGACAAAATGACAAAAACATTGGAAAAGCACGGGAAAAAAATTCAATTTGTACCTGGAAGGGCAAGTTCATGGTAAAGAGGAAGACAAGACGGGGGTTAAAGAGTCTCTCCAGACCTGGTCCGAGATCTTTAAGCTCTGCTGGCAGCTGATCTGGAGACAGTTAGCTGGAAACTTTAACCCTCCTGTTGTTGTCCTCGGGTCAAATTGGACCCCCTTTAAAAATATCTATATCTGAAATATGAGTTTCTTTTTACCACAAAAATTACCAAATTACCACAAAAAAATGGATTGGATTCCTTCCAACGC
>NW_022605575.1:188423-189843 GCF_008692095.1 Etheostoma spectabile
CAAATACAACTGATCCCTTTCATTCCTCTGATCTTAACTATTAGTCCAAATAATTCAGAATTTGGGCTTTTTTTTAACTCTAATATTAGGTATATTTCTATATAAATGAGGGTTTATTGACCATGAATTCCAGAAAGTAGTGTAAAACTAGTAAGGTGGTGTTGGTGAAAACGTAATGACAAAAAAGTTGAAAAAGGGACAATAAATGTCAGATTCTTGCCCGTTTTTGACCCGGGGGGACAACACGAGGGTTGAGGGAAGGGTTGCAGGTCTTCTGTCCCCCCGTGTCTGCAGATGGACGTCTCCGGTACCGGAGGTCTGCGTTTAGTTGTCGGTTAAACCTGTTGAGAGTATAGTGCCCGGCAGCGGGATTATCCTCGCCGTTTTTCGGAAGTGCTGACTTCCGTCGTAAATTGCAAGCATTAAACCGTCATAAACACGCTCAAGCCATACACCATTTAAAATAAGGGGACCAGATTTCTCAGACAAAATCCGGGGACATTTTCAGCTCAGAAACGTATTTACCTCCAAAACAAGTAATGTTTTTTAAACTTTTGTAAAACTTAAGACGGGGACACTAACCTAGAGCTGTTCTCAGTTAGGGGCTTGAGGTCCCCCCCGCCTCTTTCGACTCTCCCCCTTCTTCCTAAGGTCGGGCGCTATCCGCTCTCTTTTTTTTTTATACCCTCCAAAACATAAGTTTTTTATTTGTAAAAAACTTAAAACGGGGACACATAACCTAAGCTGTTCCTCATTAGGGCTGAGCCCCCCCCCCCCCCCCCCCCAGGTCGATCCTGAGCCCCCCCGCTGCTGCTTCAACTCCACTACACCTCAGGGGGAATGTTTCAAATAGAAAATCCTAATACTCAAGATTAAAAAGGACTTATATTTCTGATAGAAGTCTTAATATTTCAGATGAAAGTCTTAATATTTCTCAGATAGAAAAGTCTCATATTTCATAAGTTTTTAATGTTTACTGCTGCTGACAGCTTTTGCTTTACTGCTCAAGCTTGTTTCTGCAACAGCTCATGGAGATCAGATACACAAAAACTACTGACAGACTTATACTTTTCCTTGTACATTGATCTCTGCGCTTAAACGAGATCTCTGCAGCGGCAGAACAAGCTACAATGTCAGTTACACAGTATATTGTCCGGCTTGTATTTACGTTCTAAGGGCTCGTTTTGCTTCTGACAGACTCAGATTAATCTAAGTGTCTACAACATTATGTTGGGAAGATTTCTAAGAGAGGTCGACCTTATGCGTTAAAGATAGATCCTTGTTAAACATAAAAGTCCACAAATTGCGTTCGCCTCAACCCACCAGACTCCATGTAAATAACCAGTGATTTTAGCATCGTAACACACGGCTTTCTAAAACCTCTCTGAGCAGCGCGGGCTCTGGCTGCCTGGAGCCCGCG
>NW_022605575.1:189853-190161 GCF_008692095.1 Etheostoma spectabile
GTGCGACCATCGGCTCCGTTTTGTCAGTGTTTTCTTTCTTTCATTCCCATTTCGGGTCCGTCAGTCACAGTGAAAACCGGGGACATTTCCGGGGACAGATCCAGCCGGGGACAGGTCGCCAAAATCGGGGACTGTCCCCGGAAACCGGGGACGTCTGGTCACCCTAATTTAAAAGCTTAAAGTCTCATGATTCCATCGAGCCCACACACAAAGCAATAAGGTGACTCACAACGGTTATAATCATGTTCTGAAGTAAAGCAAGACGACAACAAGTTGAGAGTGTTAGCTTCACAATGAACTCAGGGTCA
>NW_022605575.1:190171-192156 GCF_008692095.1 Etheostoma spectabile
CCAAAGCATGTGGAAACTGCAGCACTTTTTAGGGGGTAAAAATTCAGGCGAGAAAACCATATATTTTCAAGTGTATCATAAGAGGACTCCCGTCACGTGAAAATCTGCAACTTTCCCTCCTGTCCCCCAATTCCCCAGGATGCGGACCGGCTGCAGATCGGCTCCAGAACGGCGTCGGAGTCCTCTGGTTTCTGTTTCGATGATGATCGGGGAGGACTGTATATTTTGCCGGTCTCTAGAAGGTTTTGGCCACCAGGGGGGGCGTCGGTTAGAATGCAGACCAGATGTTCCTTTTAGGCGTTTTATCGGAATAAAGGACGCTTGTGAATGTGCGTGGTTTGGAAGTTGCACGCACACAATCTAGGAACTTAGCAATAATTACAGCAACACTGTATTATTTTTCATCAATCTATATATAAATATCAGAGCTTCTATGAGCTCCGCAGCAATCCAGCACTCGGCAGATTGTGCGGGACAGGAAGTCAAGCACAGATGCAACATAAAAAATTTCAAAATAAAACAGAGTGTGCTCACGGCGGATGACATCTCCCCGCGTCACACCCCGAAACCACAGACGAGTTGTTTCCCCTCTACTCCTCTGGATGGAAACTAACGGGTGGTGGTTTTGTGGCTCTGTTCTACGTAATCCCGCGAGATCTCGTGTGTCTGCGAGACTTCAGCTGTCAGTCATGGCCGCAGCCGTGCCGCAACAGATCCAGACCTGGTGGGTGTTGTCGGACGGCGGAGCACGCAGCCGTTCCGCGTCCTGTGGAATTTGTAGGTTAGCATTTAGCTTAGCATGGCCCCATAGCAACCATAAACAACACTGACTAGCGTTTGCTGCTTCGGGTTTAGTGCCAGAGGGAGCGCTCCCATTGGTCGTTGACAATGTTCACACGATTTAACTTCTCTACCAAGATTTAGGATAAAATCAAACACGGTTGATTTTGTCGGCACTTTAAACATCATCCCAATATTTGGAAATTAGTCTGCGACAGAAGAAATGTTTCATCCGGTTTTATGGTTTCATACTCCCAAAAAAAATTGAAAACAGAAGAGTACAAGATACAAATTATAACACAATAATAAATATAACTAAGAGAAATAAAAAAAGAAAAAAAAGATTACAACCTTAGGCTAGATACAATCAAAGGAATAATGATTTGTCTTCTAACAGAAAAAGATGAAAACAATCTGTTTTTATAAAAACATTTTTAAATATTGGAAATAATGAAGGAAAATGGTTTTTTTAAAAGTATCTATCAGGAGCAGCCCAAAACATAACCAACGGTATATTTTTATTAAAATTTATATGATTTGTTATACTATTCAAAATGATGTTTTGTTAAAGTTTGATGTGCTCTATATTTGTTATACACACTACTTAAAAAAACATTTTGATTTGATTGAATTAAGAAAGCCTTACGCAGGAAAAGACGTCCAATGCAATCCAGGATAAAACACGATAAAGTCCGGGACTTGTTTCCATTTGGAAGAAAGATAAAAAACTATAAAAACTTGTCTTTCTCTCTCCAGGTCGCCATCATCGCCGGGAACTTTGAGCTCGCTGAACTCGTCAAGAACCACAAAGAGACAGATATAGGTGAGTGATAAAGCAGCTGCTCCTCTTTTTCCTTCCTCCACCCATCCACTCGCCCATCCATCCACCTATGTATCTATCTATCTATCTATCTCTCTATCTATCTATCTATCTATCTATCTATCTATCTATCTATCTATCTATCTATCCACCAATCCATCCATCCATCATCCATCTATCTATCCATCCATTTATCCATCCACCCATCATCTCACCCATCCATCTATCCTCCATCCATCCACCAATGCATCCATCCATCATCCATCTATCCATTATCTCACCCATCTATCTATCATCCACCATCCATCATCCATCCATCATCCTTCTAACAATCGTCCAACCATCCAACATCAACCCACCCGTCTATCTATCTATCTATCTATCT
>NW_022605575.1:192166-199352 GCF_008692095.1 Etheostoma spectabile
AAAGAGAGAGAGAGAGAGAGAGAGATTAAGAATTAAAGGAGGGAAATTAGACAGCTTGTCAGGATTTGTACTTTTGATTACAGTCATAACCCTGGTCATTTAAACCAGAGCTAGTTCATTTTGTTTTTTAACCTAATCTACTGTAAGGGATACGTATGTATGTATGTATATATATATATATATATATATATATAGATGTGTGTATATATATATATATGTGTGTGAATGTATATATACGTGTGTGTGTGTATATGTATGTGTATACATGTATGTATATGTGTGGGTATGTATACATGCATATACACTATGTATATGTATATACTGTATGTACTATATGTATATATACAGTATGTATATATGTGTATATATATACACTATGCATGTATGTAAGTATATATGTATGTATATATGTATATGTATGTATATATGTCTATGTATGTATATATATACAGTATATATGTATATATATACAGTATATATATATGTATACGTGTGTATGCTGTCTGAGTTATTTCACTGTGTGTGTGTGTGTGTGTGTGTGTGTGTGTGTGTGTGCGTGTGTGTGTGTGTGTGTGTGTGCGTGTGTGTGTGTGTGTCTGCGCGTGTGTGCGCGTGTGTGTGTGTGTGCGTGAGGAACGAGAGGGAGGTGAGAAGACGAGAAAGATTTCTCACGAACATACAGAAATGAATATAATAAATCAATTTTTGAACTAATTCCATCTTGTTTTTCTTCCCATCTTGCTATTTATTACCTTCGTTGCTTAGTTGCCATTAACTCGCCAAGTTATTAAGTTCTGGAGAAGCAGATTGGATCTCCCACCTGATGGAGAGATATTTTCAGTTTCAGAGCCACGCAAACCATCACAAATCGTGTACATCTTCCATACATACAAATACACGCATATACAATAATATAAAATTCCACTTTTCTGTTTGGTGCTTGTTGATGTGTCGATGTCGTGTCTCCTTGTAAACTAAAGGCAACACGAGCCTTTGGAGCAGCTTGTGGTGCACGGACGGAGACGGCTCGGGGATTACGAGGCCTCAGAGAAAATGAGAAAAGATGAACAAACGAATACATATTTAAATAAAGGAGGACAGAGAAAGATGAGGCAGTGGGGGAAATTAATGAAGAGAGAGAGAGAGAAAGAGAAATCTAATCTAATCTAAAGATGTAATCCCGCAATTGTTGCCCTGTCTCATGACGCCGTGGTGCAGGATTACCCCCCCCCCCCCCCCCCCCTCGCCCCCCCTCCAAGGAGACTCTTGTTTGCTGCCCACATCTGCTACAAACCCCTAACTCCCGCCTTTCACACTGCTTCACCTGTTTTGACTTGGGGAGTGGGACTTCTTTACTTCTGGAGTCTTGATTGGCCGCTATGGGTTCAGCCTGCTGCAAAGGTGGGTCGTCATCGTCGTCCCCCCCCTCCCCACACACACACACACACACACACACACACACTCCTTCTACTCTTTAATTTATACCCCCGTCGGCCCTCTCTACCGCTCCACCTTAAACATAAAACACGAACATCATACTTGCGGCCCACACCTTCTCTTCAAAGACAGCTTGCGTCGTGCAGAGCCTCTTACTGTATGCAGCTTTACTGTGTTTGAACGATCTCTGTATGTGTGATGTGTGTGAGTGTGTGTGTGTGTGTGTGTGTGTGTGTGTGGTGTGTGATGTGATGTGATCTAAACACCATGAGCCCTGTGGCTTTCACAGTCTCTCCTGCTCACTGTGTCCAGATGATGTAACGCTTCAGCCGAACAAATCTGCTGTTTTGTTGCGTCATTGTTTTTAGATTTCACGCCATTGTGTGGGCTTGACTCCCAACTGGGCCAACAGGGGCCCCAGACCCATGGGGGGTAGGGGGCCTGGGGTGGGGGTGGGGGGGGAAGAAACTTCTACCATTACATGAAATGTGAAATCTACCCATTCACAGAAGCTTATCAGGGCTCGGGTTTTCAAATGTAAACATCAGACCGAGCACTAAGGAAAAGGTGAAGATCAGTTACGACCTACTGTTAAAAACCCGACTATGCGGACATGCAAGACCCTCTCTCCCTCGCTCCATCTTGCTCTGGTTTATTGGCATTTCTTTAAACCAATCACAATCATATTGGCCGGGGCTAAGCGCCGGACGGAGCCACGGTGCCACTGAAAAATACCCTCAGGAAGGAAGTTGTTTTGGTGGAACATGTGTACGCTCAGAAGTTGTTTTAGTCATCAACAGAGACTCAGATTGGACAGATGGTCTAGCTAGCTGTCTGGATTTACCTTGCAGAGATCTGAGGACCAGGTAACCTTAGTCCTCAGATTGGGACAGATAGTCTGCTAGTAGCTGTCTGGATTTACTGCAGGATCTGAGGACCAGGTAACATAGTCTCAGATTGGACAAGATAGTCTAGCTAGCGGTTGGATTTAACTGTCAGAGGACCTGAGGACCAGGTAACCATATCTCAGATTGGACAGATAGTCTAGCTAGCGGTTGGATTTACCTGCAGAGACCGAGGACCAGGTAACCATAGTCCTCAGATTGGACAGATAGTCTAGCTAGCGTGTCTGATTTCACCCTGCAGAGATCTGAGGACCAGGTAACCATAGTCCTCAGAAATCAGCCGCAGGTTAGAGCGCCAACACAGAGACAGAGGACGGGGACGGACATCCGAAAAAGCAACCAAAGGCGGAAAAAAGGTGATGGAAAGGCAGCAAAAAGGTGACAAAAGCTATAATAAGAAAACGACACTTTCAACAAGTCGCTATGACAATGCAGATGCAACTTGTCTTTTATTGTCCCTCCGGCACCGCTGCAAGACCCTTTTTTTGAGACATGTCTCTCTGTTTGAGCGACTTTCATTGACTCCGCAGGATGTCCCACGGCTTGTCCTAACCTTTGTCAGCCATTTCCTTCGCGAGTTCCTGATGGATTAAATCCAGGAAGTCTCTCGTCTCCTCGTCCGTCCACGTCCATCTGTTTTGTTGACCCCCCCCCATGTGTGCACACAGAGAGGACATACTGGGGGACATGAACTACAACTTCTTCGGGTTGCAACCATAAAATGGCCTAAAACTTAATCCCAGTTCATTATTTATTCGGCAAACATTGTTTCCATCAGCGTTTATCGCCGAATATCAGATGAGACCGAACGGATTTCCTTTGAGTCGATTTTCATGAAATTCCATCGAATTTTACAATTTCAATGAGGCATTTTGCATTCAGTATCACTTAATTTGGATGGAAACATGACTAGACGTAGTAGGAACTGAAAAATCAATAGAAGGATTTGTGCCGTAATGTTGTAATTTGTTTTCGTTTTGTAAAGTTAGTTTAAAAGGAAAAATATTGTTGTTGTAGGAACCGGTATCAAAGTCCCGGTATTGTACCTGTACTGGTAGCTATCCTTTTTTTAACCATAGCCATATCTATCCCAAGGCCCTGCACACTGTGTTGAACTCCTGCTGCACAGCAGCTCCGTCCACAGGGCCAACGTTTCAAATCCCACGTTCTGAAGAGAAGGTGCAGTCATGTGACCTGACAGCGTGGAGGAACCACAGCTTTAGAGCCCGATGAATGCAGGTGGAATGTACGACGGGGATCGGCAAAGAACCATCGGGCTGCATGTTATTATTATTCAGTGCGCCGAGGTGCTGCAATAGCAGCAATCGGCGCACTGACTATTATTGCCCATACTTATTATTGTTCTTCCGCCAGATTTTTGTCCCGCTACTAGTCCCAAAGCGTTGCCAACACGCGCACACAAAATACATCGAAACGTGTGTAATGATCGGGAATGGTGTGCTATGACTTTTCTAAGAGATTTGCCACGCGGTTTTCACGAAATCGGCAAAAAACGGCAAAAGATTTCTCATTGACTTGAATGGGAAATGTTCGGGAAATCGCTCAAAATCGTTCAAAACCCCCCCTCTTTGGGACCGTGCTGTATCGCCATACTTTAACGTAGAAACATGATTAAAAGTTTAAACCTAAGACAAGACTTTGGCGTTTATTGGGCTGAATGGGCGTTCAGATATCAAGCACGGTTTCTCCCAAATCACAGTTTACGTATCTTCCCGTTTTCAGACCGTCTCAGATTTTCCAATGTGTGTGTATGTGGCGCAATGTTGAGAGCTATGTCTTAAATAGGTTTTAAAAAGTTATATCTCTGAAGGGTTAAGACAGTTATTAGTTTATAAAATTAATACACAGATATGTCTTAGCATGCAGATCTTTACCACATTTAGTAGTACATATAAATATATATTTTTATATATATATATATATATTTATATATATGTATATGTATTATTAACAGTTGTATACAGAATGTATATATAAGTATATATAACATACATAGGAAAAAGTATAATAGGAATAAGGAATACAAGTGGAAAGTAGATTCTCTGGGATTTCTATGATATGACAGTATATATATATATATATATATACTGGCATATAAGAGTATAAGAGTAAGGCCACAGATTGGAGAGGAAAAACCTCCTTTTAGGCAGAAACCTGGGACAGACACAGACCCAGACCCAGGCCAAGGCCCAGACCTAGACCCAGACCCAGACCCAGGCCCAGACCCAGACCCAGACCCAGGCTCAGACCCAGACCCAGGCTCTTGGTAGGCGGTGTCTGACGGTTAGAATGAAGAGTGGCAATAACAGTCACAAAAAATAGTAGTTTGTAGTATTCATGTCCTAGCAGTGCCTGTGGGCATTCAAGGTCCCCAGACTAAGGACTCTATCAGGACGTATCCGGGCACAGCAGGGCGTAGCAGGAAGTAGCAGACGTAAGCAGCCCGCAGGCGTGCAGACATAGCAGGACGTAGCCATGACGTAGCAGGACGTAGGATGGCCTAGCAAGTGATCTTAGCAGGACATACAGGACATAGCGGACTATCATACGTAGTAGGCACAGCGGACGGTAGCAGTACCTTAGCATGACTAGCAGGACACAGCGGACGTAGCACACGTAGCAGGACACGCAGGACGTAGCAGGAACTATGAAGACGTGTCCAGGACGTAGCAGGACGTAATCGTACAGCAGCGACGTAGCGGACTGTAGCCGTAACGTATGAGGTCACAAGCAGGACGTAGCAGGACGTATAGGACAAGCAGGCTAGCAGGACGATCAGGATTATCAGTACTTAGCAGGGACCAGCATGACCGTATCAGGACTAGCAATGACGTACAGGGGGCACAGCAGGACTTATCAGGACTAGGAGGCACCAGCGAGGACTAGCAGACTTATCACGTAGCGTATGTATAATTCACAGTCAGTACGTAGCCGACCGTAGGGACGTAGGAGGGCACAGCAGTACTTAGCAGAGAGCATTAGCAGTACGTATCAGGACACAGCAGACGTAGCAGGACGTAGCGAGACGTTGGTTTGTCGGCATGTGTGTGACGTTGGTCAGTTACACGCGTACGTCAGCATACGTATGTAGGTCACAGCCGTACGTATCATGAACTAGCAGTATTTAGAGACGGTGTACGGGGACCATGGCGACAGCTGCTACCATGGTTTTGGAGCCTCAGGAGGCTCAGTATCTCAGCAGGGCCGCGATTTCTAGAAGGCCGGCGCGCTGAGGGACGGAGGTGGCCCGAGCTGTGAAGTAGGACGATGTGATTGGTGGAGGAGAAACGAAGGCTTCTCCAATGGCGATGACATGTTAAAGCGTGAGACCTTTATGCTCCGGTTAGTGGCTCGTTGTTGTCCACGGAAACATGTCACGATGTAATCCGAAATAATCCACTCCACTGCAGGCGAGTTCGTGCAATGATTTGCAGCGACGGAAAGTAGTCAGATACTTTCACTTAACCCTTGTGTACAAAAACTTTCTATATCAGAAAAGAACGTTGAAAAGAACGTTGAAAGGTGTGGCTGAGGGACACGTTCACAATTAGTGAATTTTCATATATCAGACGTAAAACAGAGTTACTGCATTATTAAAAATGTGGGTCAGTGCAATATAGGGTGGTGTTATATGGGTCGGTGCAATATAGGGTGGTGTTATATGGGTCGGTGCAATATAGGTGGTGTTTAGGGTCTTGCAATATAGGGTGGTTGTTTATATGGTCATTGCAATATAGGGTGGTGTTATATGGTTCGGGTGCAATATAGGGTGGTGTTATATGGTTCTGTTGGCATAAGGGTGGTGGTATAGGTCAGGGCAATATAGGGTGGGGGTAATATGGGTCGGTGCGATATATGGTGGTGTTATATGGGTCATTAATATAGGTGGTGTTATATTGGTCAGTGCATATAGGGTGTGTTAATGGTCCATGCAACTTTCAGGTTATAACGAGTCTGTGCAAACTTTGGGTTTGTGTAAGATAGTTGATGTTTATTGTTTTTTTTGGTTGTCTCTATATGTCCTTTGTTCTCCATTCTTCTTGTTACTGTCTGTTCTGATGTGATGGGATCACTGTTCTTGTCCTTGTTTCTCTGTATATAGCCTGTGTATAGTGTATTGTATAGTTTGTAGTGTATAGTGTGTAGTGTATAGTGTATTTGTGTGCATTTATTATTTTTTGTGTACCATCAACGTGCCAGGGGGTCTGCAGATGCATTTAATTAGACTAAGGCTGACATATATGGCATATTACAAATTTGTTCGTAAATTGTTCCCATATTAATAGGTATTGTCCCCTTTTTGTGTTTGTTTTTTCAAAATTGTCAGGAAAAAAAATATTAAAAGTGAGAACTGTTGTGATCAAAAATCAATAAACAATCACCACAAACCGTGAAATATAAATCTTCAAAAAACATTATTTTCTTAAAACGTCTGAAAAAAAAATCTGAAAAGTGAAAAAAAAACATCAAAAACATTGGAGCAAGGGCGGCAACGAAATTGTGCAAAAACAAACTTACTACAAACCGTACTTTAAAAAAAAACGTCACAAAAGTGTAAATAAAATAGACAAAAATATTGAGAAAAGTGTAGAAAAAGAACAACAAACTGTTGAAATTTCAACCCAGAAAAACACAAAGTGGCAGGTCAACGGGAAAATAACACGAGGGTTAAATAAAAGAGTTATTAAGACTCCTGCAGTGAAAATGTTACGTAAGTAAAAGTATTTAAGTATCATCAGGAAAATGTATTTAACCCTCGTGTTGTCTTCAGGCCCACCAGGAAATTTTAGTTTTTCTGGGTTGAAATTTCAACAGTTTGTTGT
>NW_022605575.1:199362-200804 GCF_008692095.1 Etheostoma spectabile
CACTTTTCTCAACGTTTTTGTCTATTTTATTCCTACTTTTTAGTCACTTTTGTGACGTTTTTATTAAATTATATTTTAGTCCACTTTTTTAACAATTTTTTTTGGTCGCTTTTTCCGATTTTTTATCTTTTTGGTCACTTTTTTTTTAGCGTTTGAAAAATAAAGGTTTTTGTTCATTTTTTTTTCTTCATATTTTTTGTTCATTTCTTCAACATTTGTCACTTTTTCCAACGTTCTTTTCTGAAATAGAAAGTTTTTGTTTGAAATTTTGGCTTTTTTTTGAGTCAAAATTTAAAATGAAAAACCTTTTATCAACCTTTTGTGTCTTTCCCCCAATGGTTTTGTCATTTTTTTCAATGTTGGTCGACTTTTTCTGAGCCTTTTGAAATTGTTGTGGGATTTTCCCAAATTGTTTGACTTTTTTGACATTTTTTTGTCCGTTTTTTGTTAAATTTATGTTTTACATTTGTTCACATTTTAGTCACGTTTATTGACATTTGTCTTTTTTGACATTTTGCTTTTTTTTCTTTTCTTTTTCTTTTCTTTTTCTTTTATTCTTTGATAAGTTTTTTATCAGTGATTTTTTTCTCCAAATGCTATAAAATTGACAAAAAACACCCAAATTCAATGAAAGCAGTGACCTGATTATTTATGTGACGTGTGAGGAGCGTTGCTGGGAACCGTCCACGTTACTTTTTTGGACAATTTGTTTGAAACAAACCCAAATTTCTGCTATAGAAACTTTTTGAAAAAGGGGTCAAATTAGACCCAAAGACAACAGGAGGGTTAAAGTATTCAAAGTAAAAGTACTCGATGCAGAACTCTCCTCCCATTGTAGAAAGTGTAAAGGCTCCAACCAGCTGTGTGTTAAATGGTCTCATTATCTCAGCTGGACCTGGAGCCGGTATGTTGTTGCTATGGTTACTTCATAATAAAACATCAGATTTTATAAACTACACGTGTTTAGTGTGTACGTGAGGAGTAACTAAAGCTCTCAGATGAAGCTAGTGCAGTAAAAAGTACAATATTTCTCTCTGAAATGTAGCGGAGTTGAAGTAGAAAGTGGCGTGAAAAGACAAGACTCAAGCAAAGTACAAGTACCTCAACATTTGGACTGAAGTACAGTACTGGAGTCAATAGAGTACTTAGTTACATTCCACCGCTGGATACTTGCTTAATGAACCCCAACACAGTTTTACGGCATGAAACTATCACCGGTGGAAGTAGTACTCAGATATTTAACTTCAGTAAAAGTAACAATACCACAGTGTACAAATACTCTGTTTCAATAAAGATCCAATCTGAATGGAGCTAATTAGCATGTTTAAATGAATCCCCCGCCTTCCTTTGGCCCCTGTGACATCCGTAGTAAAGTACAAGTACTTTAAAATCAGAATCAGAATCAGAATCAGAAATACTTTATTGATCCCCGAAGGGAAACT
>NW_022605575.1:202902-209863 GCF_008692095.1 Etheostoma spectabile
ACCCCATACACACACATCAGCACACCACACACACGACACACCACACTCAACACAACACACAGATACACACAACTACAACACAACAAGCAACACACACCACAAAGAAACACAGACACAGACACACACACCCACACACACACATCACAAAGCAAAGGAAATCGAAATAAAGAGGGGGGAGAAGGGGGAAGGACGGGAAAACGAAGGGGAAAAGGAAAGTGCACAAAAAGAAACTCACACCCACACACATCACATATGAAAGCCAAGAAAACAGACCAGACACAGAAGCACACAACTCCACCCACACATACCACACACACACACGACAGGACCTCACAGCAATCACACAACACTGCAACACACAGTACAAAGCGCGAGACCACCCACCGCGCGGGCGAGGGAAGAAGATACACCAACCACACACACACAGACACACACACACACACACACCACACACCACACAGAAACAGCCCAAAACCACACACACACTACAACAACACACCACACCATACACACACCCACACACACACACATACCACACCGACACACACACACACACAACACACAACACACCACACACACACACACCCACACAGACACACACACACAGCACACACACACATGCACACAACACAGCCACACACACAACACAGCACAGACACACACACACTTAGAGAGTTGAAACTGGCAATATTATCTGTTTTGTGCACTAACACTGCCTGACTGGGTGCAATTTCAAATACTACATATTATTATTATTTTATTATTATTTAACTTTTCCACATTCCAACCTAATTATGTTTAATATGTAAATACATGTATATAACCATTCTTTATGTATAATACCGTACTTACCCATTCCTATATTTCTTTCTTTATTTCTTGTATTGTTACTCTATTTTACTATTTGTGCAACTACAACACAGTATATATATATATATATATATATATATATATATATATATATATATATATATACTCTAGCCGTTTGCTGTTTGGTGCTGGAGGGAGCTCACCCATTGGTTGTTGATTGGTTGATTGGGTCACATGTTTTAACTTCACTACCAAGACATAAAACTTACCATAATATAAAAATAAAACATTCATTTATAGAGCGCTTTCCATCAAAGTGCTTTACAGCAAGACAAATACAATTTAAACACAAACGGTACAAAAAATTGAAATCGAGACAGTAAAAAGTAAAAAACACTAAACAAATGCATCAAGGATGAATGAGCATTTAGGACTCCCACGCAGCAGCAGTGAATAAGTTCGTCCTAAGCTTCGATTCAAAGACCCCAGTTGAACATGCCGGTCTAATATCCGCTGGAAGACTGTTCCATAATGTTGGGCTCGCTCCCCAATCGTTGTCTTTCTGACCTTTAGTCCAGTCGGCGGTCCTGACCCGAGGGAGCGCAGCAACCGAGAAGGCACATCAGAGGTCAACAGATCAGACACATATACGGGTGCAAGGCCATTCACTATTTTATATACGTTAACAGCAAGGCCTTAAAATCTGGTCTAACCTGGTCTGGACCAGGAGCCAGTGCAGTGAGGCCCAGCACAGGAGTTATGTGTCTGTATTTAGATGATCCAGTAGGAATACGTGCTGCAGCATTCTGGACCATCTGCAGACAATGTCAGAGACCGTTCGTTACGGGAAAAACACTGACTGGGACTGAGTTTAATTACCTTCCATCCTCCCCCCCCCCCCCCCCCCCCCCCCACCCGACTCTATTGGAAATTATGTGTAATGATTGACTTGATTCACCAAAGTCATTTGGTGTAAGGTTGGCATGAGGTGTTGTAATTTGTATCCAATCCTACTTTATTCATACAGCACAATTATAACAAACACAAGGTTTCCAAAGTGCTGCACAAACACATAATACAGAATAGATAGATAACACAATAAAAAATATAAGGTACAATAAAATAAATACAGTAAAATGCACTGCCGGCATGAGATCACCACGAAACGACCATGAAAAGAATTTGTAGTTTGTCTGTGATTGCAGATTCGTGCTCGTGATTTTAGATTGATACGTTTAACAATCACATATAGAAACCAGCTGACTGACACGTACAGCGGGGTTTGAATGTTTGGGCAACCCCAGGTAAAAATGTGGATTAATGTGCATAAAGAAGCCAAGAAGAGATGGAAAAATCTCCAAAAGAAGTCTAATGACAGATTAGACATTTGTATAATTTGTCACAAAAAGTTAGATTTTATTTCCATTATTTACACTTTTAAAATGACAGAAAACAAAAAATGGCGTCCCCCCCACACACACACACACACACTTGTAGCAGCAAAGAGTCTTTAATTCCTGTTTGAGGTATCTTTGCCCATTCTTCCTTCCAAAAGTCTTCCAGTTCTTTGAGATTTCTGCTCTTTTAAGGTCTATCCATAGATTTTCCATTATGTTGAGGTCAGGAGATTGTGAAGGCCATGGCAAAACCTTCAGTTTACGCCTCTTGATGTAATCCACCGTGGAGTTTAAGGTGGATTTAGGATCGTTATCCATTTGTAGAAGCCATCCTCTCTTAAACTTCAGCTTTTTCACAGATAGCATCAAGTTAGCGCCCAAAACTTGCTGAAATTTGATTGAATCTATTTTTCCTTCTACTCGTGAAATGCTCCCTGTGCCACCGGCTGCAATACACCCCCCCCCCCCCCATGCTTAACAGTTGCACAGAGGTTCTTTTCATTAAATTCTGTGCCCTTTCGTCTCCAAATGTACACCTGACCTTTGCTCATTGTGGCCAAAAAGTTCTCTTTTCTAACATGAGGTTTTGTTTAATTTCAAAATAAAGCGTGTTTCAGCAAAACGCTGTATTGACAAAAACAGAGATGCATATTTGATGTTTGGACTAGCGTGGAAATGGCAGCGCACAGTATGGAAATCTGCTCTCGTCTCTGCATTATTGCATACTTTATGACAACATATGCTTTGCATGTAGCCATCTGGTATGGTGCTTTTTCAGCGGGGTCGTTTGTTGGGTGAATCCGCGTCAGCGTGTCGCCGCCGTGGTTTTGAAGTTGTAGCGGAAAAAGAAAGAGAAGGAGGAAATAAAAGAGAGCAGCAGGAAATCAAACAACGTGTTAAACAGTGTGTGTGTGTGTGGGGGGGGGGGTGGGGTGCATGACATCATACAAGGGGCAGGTGTGCACGCGGATACTGTAAGTGTAGCTTTAGTGATGTATGGCGCCGTCCCCCTCTGAGTTGCTTAGCAACAACGGGGATGTGTTACTGGGAGAAGCTGCTCACCAGTCTGTCGTTGGCTCAAATCCTATATCCCCCCCCCCCCCCCCCCTCCCCCTCCCCACCCGGATCCCCTGCTCCCAACAACTGGGGCCGTTCAACCTCCTAACTGCACATGCAGCGTGTGTTTTCTCATTCTCTTTGAACACGGATGGATTCAAGATGTGTTTGGAAGCTTATTTTTGCCGTTCATGCCCTTTATGTTCAGTTATTTATATACTTTTTTTAAGACCATTTGCACTTCAATATATAATTATATAAATATATATAAGGAGACTTTAAATGTTTCAGTGGTAATAGACTCTTTTATAAACTTTTTCTCCTTTTAATACCAGTTTTTTTAATGTTTCCAACCTGGAATAACTCTTATCTAACCGTCATTAACGATGCATATTCATTCATTTTGCATCTCCAGAATGCGCCTTCCCAGTGACCATGTAGTATTGTTTCATGAATTTTGAATGCAAGCTTTGTGTGTGTGTGTGTGTGTGTGTGTGTGTGTGTGTGTGTGTGTGTGTGTGTGTGTGTGTGTCACAGGGTTTTTAATCTGCAGTCAGTTGTTATTGTCTCTGTTCTTTTCATGTTTTATTGCGTAATATGTGCAAATGAATCGACTACTCCAAATGAGATTCATCACAACGCAAAAATTTTTATTTTTCATTTTCACATGGAGAAGCTTTTAAATTATGGGGAGGGGGGGGGGGGCAAGCAGTTGTCCTGGTTTGTGTGCTCAAACTGTTTGTGATCATTTGTACCTTTTACTAAACATATTTCCATTTCATTTAAAAAGCGAGAGTTCAGATTTGTCCCCAGAATTAGATTCAGTTTTCACAGACGACTGTCAAAAATGCCAAAACTGACACCAGACAACTGGAAATCTGAGCACATACTGCCTTTAAAACTACACATCATTATATGTTTGAATACTTAATATAATATAATTATATATATATATATATATATATATATAAATTTAGATAATACTTCATTTTTCCTCCATATTCCCTGGTTCCAGCAGCAGTTTTAAGCAGTAATCAATTAGTTGTCAACTATTAAAGTGTCAGCAACTATTTTCATAATTGATTAATAGGTTTGAGTCATTTTCTATGGAAAAAAGGTTTTAAATACTCTGATTCCAGGATGTTAAATGTGAATACTTTCCAGTTTTTTTTTACTCCTACGGCACGTGATAGTGCATCCTAACCCTGTTATTCAACTTTACAAAATCACAATATCTTTGTCACAACTCTTGAGCTGCAGATATGAATTAATCGAGTAGTTTCTTCACTCCTACGTGACAGTAAACTGACGTCTGAGTCTTTTTTTAGGAAACACCATCGACATTTTTCGCCATTCTCTGACATTTTATAGACCAAAAACCCCAAAACTAATCCGTTAATCGAGAAAACGATCGGCAGATCTTACACGTCAAATTTATACAGGAGTGAAGTAACTATATATACAGCATATATATGCTGTATATATAGTTACTTCACTCCGTGACGGGGACAGCAGACTGAATGTCTGTGCAGCCTCTCCCGTATGGCAGCGATAAAATAGAGGGGCGGGGGAGTGTAAGGGGCGGGGTTATGGAAGTCGTGTGTGTTGTGTGTGTGTGTGTGTGTGTGTGTGTGTGTGTGTGTGTGTGTGTGTGTGTGTGTGTGTGTGTGAGAGTGAGAGCGACCAAGCGGAGGGGGGCGGCAGTGGAAGGTGTGAGGAGCCGGGATCATGTGCGCGGCTCGCGGCAGCTCGTCTCCGCGGAGTCGCTGTCCGTGGTGCTGAAGGCAGACTCGGGCTCTGAACCCAAAACTAAAGTCCCGTGTTATGCAAGTCGGAATATAGCAAAGGAGGGGAAATGAAGTCGATCATCAATGCCTTAAAAAAGGAAGGTAAGCAGCCGCTCTTTTCCTACTTTCTCCTTTTCCAACCAGGCGTTTCGGTTTCGGACATTCCGAGTTACCGACACACAACTTCTCCCCGCTCCGTCCAGACACGGACACGCGCATTCCTCCTGTTTCTTTCTTAATTAAAAATCTGCTTATAAAGCATAAAAATTTAATGGGTCGCTCCCGGGCGCGTTGTTTTTTAGGAAAAAAATGCAACTAGGTTCGCATTTAAGGCCCTTCAGAAAATTTTAATTCCGTCTAACTTGGGGGTCGTCCCGGTTTTTTTTTGCCCCTTTTTCTTTTTTTTAATGTTTTTTTTCGCTCGACAAACAGAAGCCACACAAGCCCGGCCCGGTTGTTTTAGACTATTTGTTGGTTTTTTATGGTTCCACACACAGAGAGGGAAAATGGGAAAAACTTCCCAGGTTGGATAAAACCACCCCACTTTGCCCATGAACTCCGTTCCCGTGCCCGTGGCCTTTTTCCCCCTCACCCAAAAACACAAACCCCTAAACATCCCCCCCCCCCCCCTCCCAGGCCCTTCCATGCCATCCCTCAATCCCCATCCATCCCCTCCCCATCCACCCATCCATCCCTCCCCCAATCCCATCCCATTCACCAATCCTGGGCAGTGGTGTGGAAACCATGTTTTTTGGAGAACCCTCCTGGTTTGTTTCCCTTCCGCTGGCCGTTTTTTTTTTTCCCTCTCAAGAAAGACTGGTGGTTGTGTTGTGGGGTGTGTGTGGTTTGGGTGTTGTGGTGTGGGTGTTGTGTGTGTGTTTTGCTGTTGTTGGTTTGTGTGGGGGGTGGTTTATATACTGGATATAATTTTGCATATAATACTGGAATAATAATATTAATATATTATATATTATATATATATATTACTGGGGGATATATTTTGTGTCAAAAATTACCTGGAATAATTATAATATAACTGGCTTTATATTTGCATATTTATACTGGAAATATATTTTTTGCATATGTAAAATACTGGATGTTGTTACTGTGTTACATATACGATATATGTTTCCCATTATACCTATAATAGATTATATATATATTATAATATATATACGATGCCCATGTGGTGTAATTTGTGTTTAGGTGTGGTAAAAACAAAATTGGTGTATAATATATGTACAGTATGTGTGTATATGTATGTGTGTGTGTATGTGTGTATCTGCACACGCTGAGTTAATGATGTTTTCATGAAGAAAAGCTATTTAGCACTAATGCGTGGATTTATAGGATTAATGGAGCCGTTGTTTTGGGATTGCATTAGATGCAGCGAGACTAAACCGGCAGCTCAGTGTAAATGCTTCCAGTTTTGGTTTGTGTGCAAAGGTCACAGGTGTGTAGCAAGGTGTGTAGCAGGTGTGTAGCACGGTGCAGGAGGACGCTGAGATGTGTTTGAGGCCAGTGAAGCCTCCGGTGGATGTGCATGTGCAGCTGTTAGATGGCGCCAGTTGGGTCAGTACAAGGTTTTTTTTTTAGTGTCCTGTTCTGATCTTGGTAACAATACCCACTGGTGTGTGGGGCTCTGCACGGGTTTTGAAATGGAAAGCTGTTTAAATGTGTGTAGTGGCAGATTAGTGGGCTTTCAGGGGCATTTAAAGTGCTGCAGAAGGTGTGATTTATAGGCTTCTCTGAGCAATCCTTAATCAGATCTGAGCTCTTCAGCCCTGCATGCTGGGTGTTTTCTTGCAGCTTTTGGACGCTGTAAAAATCCCCAAAACATCTGAAGGTGACACAAACTAGTCTTACTGTCATGTCTCTGTTCTGTTACTGAAGCGACCCCCCCCCCCCCCC
>NW_022605575.1:209873-212156 GCF_008692095.1 Etheostoma spectabile
TATGACAGTGTAACAACACAAATGTAAATCCTTCCCTCACTCAGAATGTGCTCGTGTGAACACTACAGAACCATAAATACTCTGTAGTGAGCGGGAAATTGAGGTTTCCGGAGACGTGTGAATCATCAGCGTTTTGCGTCACCGATGACCACATTACATGGATGTAACTTACCCATCTGTCATCTCGTATGACAGGCAAAGCATTGCATTGTGGGATTTTTGTTTTTAAATAAAATGTGGGGAAATCACTGGCCGCTTGTCGTTCCATTGTTTTCCACTCTAGTGTGGACATAACAGGATATGCATGTACATTTCTCCTTTAAAATTTCCATCAGATGGAGTTATTCAGTTTAAGGGAGTAGAAATGGTTACAGGGCGACTTTATAATCAAGTGGACATCAAGATTAAATAATCCACTGAGTGTAGGCTGATTTTATGTAGTTTAACCCACTGAGGATGAATGAAAGACACAAACAATGTTTGACAAAACCTCTACTCAAAAAGCAATATTACTAAATCTCATTTTAGACCTTTAATATTTTAATCATATATAACCTACGACTTCGGTAAACTCATTTAAGGCAAAAGACCAATTCAGTTAAATGACATTTAGCTGATGCTTTTATCCAAAGTGACTTACAATTACTATATTTTAGTTAAGTGTCTTGCTCTTTGGATGCTTTTATATAGACCTTAGTGGTCCATAACACTGTATCTGAAGTCTCTTTTATATAGACCCTAGTGGTCCTATACTGTCTCTGAAGTCTCTTTTATTAGACCTTAGTGGTCCTAACTACTGTATCGAAGTCTCTTTATATAGACCTTGTGTCCCTAATACTTGTATCTAGTCTCTTTTATATAGACCTTAGTGGTCCCTAATACTGTATCTGAAGTCTTTTATATACGCCCTTAGTGTTCGCCCTAATACTGTATCTGAAGTCTCTTTATATAGACCTTAGTGGTCCCTAATACGGTATCTGAAGTCTCTTTATATAGACCTTAGTGGTCCCTAATACTGTATCTGAAGTCCTTTTATATAGACCTTAGTGGTCCCTAATACTGTATCTGAGTCTCTTTTATATAGACCTTAGTGGTCCCTTAATACTGTATCTGAAGTGTCTTATATAGACCTAAGTGGTCCCTAATACTGTATCTGAAGTCTCTTTATATAGACCTTAGTGGTCCCCTAATACTGTATCTGAAGTCTCTTTTATATAGACCTTAGTGTCCCTAATACTGTATCTGAAGTCCTCTTTATATAAGACCTTAGTGGCCCTAATACTGTATCTGAAGTCCTCTTTATATAGACCTTGTGGTCCCTATACTGTATCTGAAGTTCTTTTATATAGACCTTAGTGGTCCCAATACTGTATCGAGTCTCTTTATATAGACCTTAGTGTCGCCCTAATACTTTATCTAAGTCTCTTTATTAGACCTTAGTGGTCCCTAATATGTATCTGAAGTCTCTTTATATAACCTTAGGGGTCCCTAATATTATGTCTGAAGTCTCTTTATATAGCCTTAGTGGTCCCTAATACTGTATCTGAATCCTCTTTATATAGACCTTAGTGGTCCCTAATACTGTATCTGAAGCTCTTTATATAGACCTTAGTGGTCCCTAATACGTATCGAGTCTCTTTATATAGACCTTAGGGGTCCTAATACTGTATCGTGAGTCTCTTTTATATAGACCTAGTGGTCCCCTAATACTGTATCTGAAGTCTCTTTATATACGACCTTAGTGGTCCCTAATACTGTAGCTGAGTCTCTTTATATAACCCAAATAGTTAGTGGTCCCTAATACTGTATCTGAATCCTGAAGTCTCTTTTATATAGACGCTTGAGTGTCTCTAATAGCTTTATCTGAAGTCGTCTTTATATGAACCTTAGTGGTTCTCCCTAATACTGTCTCTGAAGTCCTCTCTATATAGACTCTTAGTGGTCCCTAATACTATTCTGAAGTCTCTTTTAAGAGACCTTATGGTCCCTAATACTTTAGGTCTGTACTCAGGTCTTTTTATATAAGACCTTAGTGGTCCCCTAATGACCTTAATCCGCAGTCTCTTTTATCCATTAGACCTTAGTGGTCCCTAATACTGTATCTGAAGTCTCTTTTATATATTTCATATCATACATATCAAAGTGTTTTTATATCAGAAATATGGATTTCTTTCAACCAAAGTGCCCAAAAAAACAACATGGATGATTCCATACAACGTTCTTCAGGTAAAATCCTTCAGGCTTTGACGACGACCCATCTGAGATCCACTCAACATCTTCAGA
>NW_022605575.1:212166-213260 GCF_008692095.1 Etheostoma spectabile
TAGTCAAAATAATTCATAATTTCTGCCCTTTTTAACTAAAAACTTGTGTATAATTTGAAAAACCTGTTATTAAACCAGCTCAGGTTTTCAAAAAAAGGGCCAAGAGCTTGAAAAAGTGAGAAATAAATCAGAAAAGGTGACAAAAACATCGAAAAAGCTCAATTATTTTTTAATTTTGACCTGGAAGGGCAAGTTCAAGGTTAACGGGAAGACAACACAAGGGTTAAATACTCTTCTAGAGACACTATATCATGAGACATTTCTAAATTTTAGTCTTTTGAGAGACTGACGTGATGACATGTATTTGTTCTTCTTTACATTTTACTTTGTTGAGAAGAACCCAACTTGGATTTTCGGCATTTTCGGCTTTTTCTATAGATATGACGTAGCATTAGGGGGTGCAGATCCAAATCCTGGACCCTGTAGATAAGGTGTTTTCTATATGCACCGGAGCATCTTTTTGCACGCAAGGTCCGATTTTTAAAATATTTCTTCTGTCTTTTATTTCTTTCTGAGACTTCAAATTCAGATGTGTGTGAATTTATTTCACATTTTGACACACAAGTTCAGATTTTTTTTTTCTGCAAGTTCTCACATTTTTCACACTTACTTACATGCAACATACATTAGAATTCGGGTAATGTCGTAGAATGGGCCTGGATGTGGACTAGTCTGTCCTGTTATTGGACAATTTTGACTTGGTTTCTATGAATGAAGTCAGTGCATCTTCAACAGAGACTGTATTTTTTGCTTATAGGAAAGTCAATTGCAGCACAAGGTTTTGGACATTCAAGCACTGAATATGGCAAGGAAGGTTTCTAAAAAGTTGTCACTACAGCTTTTCGAGCCCAATCCAAAGGGAGGGGCCGGACTGGGGCCACATGTGATTGTAGGGGGTACAGGGACAGCGGTCACTGAACATACCACCAACCCTCCATAGGTTTTTTTTTATGATGATTCTCAATCATTTTTAACCTACATTTTATTTATCACGACACATGGGGGGGTGTGCGGCTGTGGCTCAGTGGTAGAGCGGTTGGACCAATCGGAAGGTTGCCGGTTCGATCACTGGCCCTGCAGTCCCATGTGGAAGT
>NW_022605575.1:213270-213627 GCF_008692095.1 Etheostoma spectabile
AAGACACTGAACCCCGAGTTGCCCCCCAATGCTGATCCATCTGAGTGTAGATGTGTGTGAGTGTGTATCTGATGAGCAGGTGGACCTTGTGTGAATGTGTGTGAATGGAAAAGAGCTTTGAGTAGTTGTTAAGACTAGAAAATCACTTTATAAATGCACTTCATTTACATGGATAATATCCTTTTTTGGGGGATAAAGGTGGGGTAAGAAATGTGTGACAATATTTGCCAAAGTTAGAAAGGTCCAGGCTTAATATTAAAGGAGAATTGGTAAATGTGGAGGTCTGTCAGTAGAGAGAAACTAACCCATCAGGTCTGTCAGTAGAGAGAGAAACTAACCAATCAGGTCTGTCAGTAG
>NW_022605575.1:213652-215755 GCF_008692095.1 Etheostoma spectabile
GAATTGTCGCCTTTTCTCGCCCATTGGTGTGTTCGTTCCTTTTTCAATTGGCCCATTTAGCTTGTCGGTCCCATTTGTCGCGCCTTTTGGTCTCCTTTTTTCGGTGGCCCTTTAGTCGCACCTTAATGGTCGCCCTTTTTGTCGCCCTTTTGTCGCCCATTTGTCGCCTTTTGTCGTTCCCTTAGGTCGCGACCATAATTGTCGTCCCACAATTGTTCGCCCCTTTTGTTGCCCTTTGTATGCCCATGATTTTGTCTGGCCCATTTGTGTCCCCCATGTTTTATGGGGTTGTGGGGGGGGGTTTCGCCTTTTTTCGTTGCCCATTTATCCCCATCTTGTCTGCCTTTGTTTTTTTCGTCGCCCGACTAATTTGTCTCTCTCTTCCACCCTGAATGTTTTTTGTCGCGGGGGGGGGAGTGTTGGTATCGTGATTATGGAACCTTTATTTCATTTCACAAACACAGGAAGGTGTGTCCGCCCATTTGTCGCCCATAATGGCAAGAACCATTGCACGCCCTTTTTGTCGCCTTTTCGTCCCTTTAGGCGTCCCATTTTCGCCCACTTGTCGCCCATTTTGGTTCTCCAATATGGTGCGTCCCCAATTTGTCTCCCTTTTTTTCGTTGGCCTCTTTAGTTCACCCATTTTTGTCGCCCTTTTCGTCGCCCTTGTTGTCGCCCATTTGTTGCCTTTTCATGCCCATTTGTCGCCCATTTGTCGCCCTTTGTCGCCTTTTTCGTTGCCCTTTTGTCGCCCATTTGTTGCCTTTTCATTGCCTTGTCGCCCATTTTCGCCCTTTTGTCACCTTTTCGTTGCCCTTTAGTCGCCCAATTTGTGCGCCTTTTTGTCGCCCATTTGTCGCCTTTTCGTCGCCCTTTGTTGCCCTTTGTCGCCTTTTGTCGCCCTTTTGTCGCCTTTTCGTAGCATTTTTACCGTCTTTTTGCCGTCTTTTCTCACTTTATGCTGCCTTGGTCGCCTTTTTCGGAAGTCCGTCCCCGTCCTCTGTCTCTGTGTTGGCGCTTCTAACCTCCGTCCCGTCCTCTGCTTTGTGTGTGGGCTCTAACTTGCGGCTGATTTCTGGACTAAGGTACCTGTTCTCAGTGCTCTGCCAGGTAAATCCAGACAGCTACTAGACTATCTGTCCAATCTGAGGACTAAGGTTACCGTGTCCTCAGGTCTCTGCAGGGTAATCCAGACAGCTAGCTCGACTATCTGTCCAATCTGAGTCTCTGTTGAGAACTAAAACTACTTCTGTAACGAACACACGTTCCACAAAACACCTTCCTTCTGAGACTATTTAGCAGCGGCAAATTGCTCCGTCCGGACACTTAGCCCCGCCCAAGACGATTGTGATTGGTTTTGAGACTGCCAATAAACCAGAGCACGTTTTTTCTCCCATCCGGCAATACAGTGTGGCTACTTAAAACGTAAAATGTTAAATAATCCTGAATCCAAGAAGAGACTTCAAGAAAGCATCTACAAACAAAAAAAACTTCACGCTGATTTCTCTTGTCCTTGCAGCCAGAAAGATCTCGAAGGACATACTGAAGACAGAGAGAAGACGCACACAACGTCCTGCTCGCTCTCACCAAAAGGGAGACGGACACTGGGTCCCTGATTGTTAGTCTCTCTCTACTGACGAGACCTGATTGGTTAGTTTCTCTCTCTACTGACAGACCTGATGGTTAGTTTTCTCTATCTACTGACAGACCTGTTTGGTTAGTTTCTCTCTAACTGACAGACCTGATTGGTTATGTCTCTCGGCCGGTACTTGACAGACCTGATGGGTTATTTCTCCCTAGTAGAGAGAGAAACTAACCAATCAGGTCTGTCAGTAGAGAGAGACTAACCAATCAGGGACCAGTGTCCGTCTCCCTTTTGGTGCAGAAGCGAGCAGGACGTTGTGTGCGTCTTCTCTCTGTCCTTCAGTATGTCCTTCGAGATCTTTCTGGCTGCAAGGACAAGAGAAATCAGCGTGAAGTTTTTTTTGTCTTGGTAGATGCTTTCTTGAAGTCTCTTCTTGGATTCAGGATTATTTTAACATTTTACGTTTTAAGTTAGGCCACACTGTATTGCCGGGATGGGAGAAAAACGTGCTCTGGTTT
>NW_022605575.1:215765-215875 GCF_008692095.1 Etheostoma spectabile
CTCTAAACCAATCACAATCGTCTTGGGCGGGGCTAAGTGTCGGACGGAGCATCGGTGCCGCTGCTAAATAGTCTCAGGAAGGAAGTTGTTTTGGTGGAACGTGTGTACGT
>NW_022605575.1:215900-221352 GCF_008692095.1 Etheostoma spectabile
GAATTGTCGCCTTTTCTCGCCCATTGGTGTGTTCGTTCCTTTTTCAATTGGCCCATTTAGCTTGTCGGTCCCATTTGTCGCGCCTTTTGGTCTCCTTTTTTCGGTGGCCCTTTAGTCGCACCTTAATGGTCGCCCTTTTTGTCGCCCTTTTGTCGCCCATTTGTCGCCTTTTGTCGTTCCCTTAGGTCGCGACCATAATTGTCGTCCCACAATTGTTCGCCCCTTTTGTTGCCCTTTGTATGCCCATGATTTTGTCTGGCCCATTTGTGTCCCCCATGTTTTATGGGGTTGTGGGGGGGGGTTTCGCCTTTTTTCGTTGCCCATTTATCCCCATCTTGTCTGCCTTTGTTTTTTTCGTCGCCCGACTAATTTGTCTCTCTCTTCCACCCTGAATGTTTTTTGTCGCGGGGGGGGGAGTGTTGGTATCGTGATTATGGAACCTTTATTTCATTTCACAAACACAGGAAGGTGTGTCCGCCCATTTGTCGCCCATAAAATAAGAACCTTGTCACCGCCTTTTTTTCGCCTTTTCGTTCCCTTTAGTCTCCCATTTTTCGCCCAACTTGGTCGCCCATTTTGGTTCCTCCCATGATGGTTTCGCGTCCCCATATTTGTCTCCCTTTTTTTTTGTCGTTGGCCTCTTTAGTTCACCCAATTTTTGTCCTCCTTTTCGTCGCCCCTTGTTGTCGCCCATTAGTTGTTGCCTTTTATGCCCATTTGTCGCCCATTTGTCGCCCTTTGTCGCCTTTTTTCGTTGCCCTTTTGTCGCCCATTTGTTGCCTTTTCATTGCCTTGTCGCTCCCATTTTCGCCCTTTTGGTCACCTTTTCGTTGACCCTTTAGTCGCGCCAATTTGTGCGCCTTTTTGTCGCCATTTGTCGCACTTTTCGTCGCCCATTTGTTGCCCTTTGTCGCCATTTTGTCGCCCTTTTGTCGCCTTTTCGTAGCGATTTTTTACCGTCTTTTTGCCGTCTTTTCTCACCTTTATGCTGCCTTGGTCGCCCTTTTCGGAAGTCCGTCCCCGCCTCTGTCTCTGTGTTGGCGCTTCTAACTCCGTCCCGTCCTCTGGCTTTGTGTGTGGGCTCTAACTTGCGGCTGATTTCTGGACTAAGTACCTGTTCTCAGGCCTCTCTCAAGGGTAAATCCAGACAGCTACTAGACTATCTGTCCAATCTGAGGACTAAGGTTACCTGGTCCTCAGGTCTCTGCAGGGTAAGTCCAAGACAGCTAGCTCATATCTGTCCATCTGAGTCTCTGTTGAGAACTAAAACTCCACTCTCTTTACACGAGATTTACCCTGCAGAGACCTGAGGACCAGGTAACCTTAGTCCTCAGAAATCAGCCGCAAGTTAGAGCCCCAACACAAAGACAGAGGACGGGGACGGAGGTTAGAGCGCCAACACAGAGACGAGGAGCCGGACGGACTTCCGAAAAGGCGACCAAGGCAGCATAAAGTGACGAAAAGACGGCAAAAGACGTAAAAATGCTACGAAAAGCGACAAAAGTCACAAAAGGGCGACAAATGGGCAACAAATGGGCGACGAAAAGGCGACAAATGGCGACAAAATGCGACAAATGGGCGCCTAAAGGCAACGAAAAAGGACAAAAGGGCGACAAATGTGGCGACAAATGGCAATGAAAAGGCAACAAATGGCGACCAAAAGGCAACGAAAAGGCGACAAAGGGCGACAAATGGCGACAAATGGGCAATGAAAAGGCAACAAATGGGCGACAAAATGGGCGACTAAATGCTGACAAATGGTACTAAAGGGCACCGAAAAGGCACAAATGTGCGACAAAGTGGGCGACAAATTGGCGCAATTGGGCGACAAATGGGCGACTAAAGGGGCACTACGAAAAGGCGACAAAAGCGACAAATGGCGTCAATGGGCGACAAATGGGTGCAATGAAAAGGCAACAAATGGTCGACAAAAGGACGACAAATGGGCCGACGAAAGGCGACACAAATGGGCGACTAAAGGGCAACGAAAAGGCGACAAATGGGCGACAAATGGGCGACAATGGGCAAACAATGGGCACAAATGGCGACAAGTGGGCGACAACTGGGCTACTAGGAAGCGAAAACGAAAAGGCACAATTGGGCGACAAATTGGCGACAAAATTCGACAAATGGTCGACTAAAGGCAACGAAAGGCGACAAAAGGGCACAAATGGGCGAAATTAAATCGAATTAAAAGCAGATACAAATGGCGTCGACAAAAAGGCGACAAATGGGCGAACAGAAAAGGCGACAATGGGCGAACAAACAGGCGACACAAATTGGCGACTAAGGGTCAACGAAATGACAAAGGGCGACAAATGGGCGACCAAATGGCAATGAACAACAAATGGCGACAAGGCAACTAAGCGACAAAAGGGCGACAAATGGCATGAAAAGGCAAACCAAATGGGCGACCGAAGGGCGACAAATGGGCGACGAAAAGGCCGACAATGTGGCGAACTAAAGGCAAACGAAAATGGCGAGCAAATGGGCTCAGCAAAAAAGGTGCGACATTGGCGACAAATGGGCATGAAAGCAAACAAATGGCGACAAAGGACAACACATGGGCGACGAAAAGGCGCCAAAAGGGCGACTAAGGACAAAAGAGTGACAATGGGCGACAAGGTCACAAATGGGCAACAAATGGGCACAAATGGGCGACCAAGTGGCGACAAATTGGTCGACTAAAGGGCAATAAAACGAAAGGCGACAAATGGGCACACAATGGGCGACAAAAAGCGACAAATGGGCGACGTAAAGTGGCAACGAAAAATGGCGACAAAAGGGCAATACAAATGGGCCGACAAATTGGGCAATGAAAAGGCAACAAATGGCTCAAAAGGGCTGCCACAATGGCGACAAATGGTCCTAGCGAAAATGAGACAAAATTGGCGACTAAAGTGGGCAAAACACAGCATGAGTGCGACAAATGGGCGACAAAAGGGCAACGAAAAGGCGACAAATGGGCGACAAATGGGCGACAAATGGGCGACTAAAGGGCAACGAAAAGGCGACAAAAGGGCGACTAAAGGGCAACAAATGGGTGACAAATGGGCGACAAATGGGCGACGAAAAGGCGACAAATGTTTTTAAATATTCAAGCTTTTCCATCTTGTTCTAAGATGGCGCCTTGGTGGTTTATTTGTCCCTGTAGTGCGTAGTATCTGAAGCCCTCACGAGGAATTCTAAGTTCTGACAACAAAACTGTCGGCGCTATAAAAAGGGCGAAATGCCTCGACAAGTTCAAAGCACAGTTGTCATTAAAAACATTGATAAATGTTCAGG
Organism: Etheostoma spectabile; assembly: GCF_008692095.1. Classification (NCBI taxonomy): domain Eukaryota; kingdom Metazoa; phylum Chordata; class Actinopteri; order Perciformes; family Percidae; genus Etheostoma; species Etheostoma spectabile. The sequence continues at coordinate 219,186 of NW_022605575.1, forward strand.
CTTTTTTTAAATTTATTTATTTATTTTTTTTAATTTATTTTTTTAAACTTCTTTTTTTCTTCCTTTTGTTTTTCTTTTATTTATTTTAAATTTTTTTCATTTATTTTATTTATTGTTTTATTCTTGTGTTTTATGAGCCACAGCCAAGGTGAGGTTTGTAAAAAAAAATAAAAAACAGTAGAGCGCTCGCCTGCCACTTGTAAGGAAGGTTGGGGGTTCAATCCCTGTCCCTGCAGACCCAAGTCCAAGTGTCCTTGGGCAAGACGCTGAACCCCAAATTGCTCCCGATGCTGCATCATCGGTGTGTGAGTGTTTAAGTGTGTATCTGGTGTGTAGATGTGTGTGAACAGTTCCTGTACTATGTAGAAGAGCTTTGAGAAGTTATATTCTTAAATACAGTCCATGTACATGTGTGGACACACATATCCATAACTCTTTCTTATTGGCTGTTACGTTGTCTGCACGGCTGTCTGGATTGGTTGTTGGTTGTTAGGTGACCGTCAGTAAAAAAACTAAAAACAGATAAATTAATTTGCTCCAGATATTTCTGACTTTTATGGTAATTTTTAGGATTTTGCAATCACTCGTAATGATCGAGTCTTTGGTTCTCTAGGATCCAGTTTGGTCTTTGTAATAACTGTTAAATCCAACGTGTTATTTCCAACATTTGACGGATCTTCCTGACTTAAAATACAACTTTTCTTCTGACAAGGAAAATTTGGAGATTTCAAAAATCTGCAGAGTGACGTCAACTGGGAGGAGAGTCCTAAAAATAAAAATCTTGGTTATAAATGTACATTTTAACCTTGATTTTAGGATCCTTTCCAATCAGCACACATCATATTTGCACAAACTGAACTTTTAAAAAAGACAAACTGCTTCTGACCCGTCTTCCTCCAGCAGCTCAGTGTCTCAGCACAATGCTAAGGGCTCCCAGTCTCGCTGACCTCTGACCTCTGACCCCTGACCCGCGACCTGTTTCCAGAGCATTAAATTACATAGAGCCCACTGATTGCTTTTCCGACTGTTACATAAGTTCACCCAGTATGTTCAGTTTGTTTTGACTCCCCACTCTTGCCCCAATCTGCGTGAGCCATTGTGTGCGAGAGAGTCAGAGAACAGAGAGTAATCATGTGAATGTCCCGAACCTCAACTTTATTTATAGTAGATGTAAGATTTAAAGGAAGCATGCAGCCCTTCACAGAATAAAATTAAAACACAGATGAAAAAAAAGAAAAAAAACAGTAATAAGAAAAAAGATTAACCCACATGTTGTCCTCCCGTCAAAATTGAAAAGCAACACAGTTGTCGATGCTTTTAACTTTTTCTTATCTTTTTGTCCCTTTTTTTGACGACTGGTACTATATTCAATAATCAGGCGCTGCTTGTTGGAGTGGCTGCAGGCCCTGTCCTGAACCCCCCCAGGTGTGTGTGCGTGTGTGTGTGTGTGTGTGTGTGTGTGTGTGTGTGTGTGTGTGTGTGTGTGTGTGTGTGTGTGTGTGACATATGGATGGAAGCAGGATGCAGATCCTTTATTTAAGTAAAAGTACTGATATCACAAGCAAAGGTCCTGCATTGAAAACGTTACTCAATAAAAGTCTGTAAGTATCATCAAGAAAATGCACTTTATTATTAATAAAGTATTAAAAGTAAAAGTACTCCCATTGTAAAAAGAGTAAAGGATCCAACCAGCTGTTTAATGACATCATCATCTCAGCTGGACATAACGTAACTAAAGCTGTCGGATGACTGTAGTAGAGTAACTAAAGTAACTGATAACTAAAGTACTAAAGTACCAGGCTTTATATTAAAGGGGCACTGGCCACCCTTCCCCCCCCCCCAATAGAACAGCTCCTGAGGTTGTTTTTTTTTCTAAACTGTTAATAACTTTTTATTTAATTATAGTTATTTACGCTAAAATACAGTTTCAGTGTCACTTTTGCTAAAAGGACACATCTGTTGTTTTGCAGTTTATTCATGGAAAGGAATATTTTCCAGTCATTTGTCTGGAGCTCATTCTGTTAAAACTGTTCAAACTAAAACTAATCCGGGAGAATATATGTATATACTGGAACTCATTACTGAAACCAATTTGTGAAGGCTGTGTATTTGTTTTACAAAAAACAAAGCCCTAATTGGGAGAATGCAGTTAACTCTGCATTTGTTG
>NW_022605575.1:222426-223759 GCF_008692095.1 Etheostoma spectabile
AAGAACGGGACAGTTGGGTTTAGGAGAAGAAGAACGGGACAGTTGGGTTTAGGAGAAGTGACACCCGGGACATGAACCTCGGTCTCTGGGTGAAAATGTGGTGTTTTTAAGTTATTATCACCATATCTGTGTCTAAATCGTATCACAGTTTTTGGCGCTTTTCTTCCGCACTTTTTGGCACTTTTTGGCACTTTTTTTGCAGCGTTTCTCATTCCTTCCGCTGAGGTGCTGCAGACTTCTCATGGCAGGGAATTCAAATATTAAAAAGTACCCAAACTTTTGAGCCATCAGCAACAAAGAGCCTACTACTGAAACCATGAAACGCTAAATCTCTAAAAGATGAATAACGGCTTCCTTCCCTCCCCCCTCTGGTTCCTGTCCAGTGCCTTTCCGCGAGGCCCCAGCCTACTCCAAGCGCCGCCGGGGCCCGTCTTCTGGCAGCGGAAACGAGCCGTCCCCCTCCTCGTTATCAGCGCCGCGGGTCCTGCTGCGCTCCAACAGCGACAACAACCTAACCGTCAGTCAGTACCAGCAGCAGCAGCACGGTTCTCCTGGCAACTGGGCCCCCCATCTGCAGCAACACGCCCAGCCCCACCCACACAGGGCCCCCCAGCAGGGTCTCTCGCAGCCTGGCTCCTCAGCACTACACCGCAGCCTGTCTCCCCAGCTGCTCCAGCAGATGCCCAGCGGCAGCCCAAATGGCAACGTGGTGGTCCGGACCATGGGGAGGGGGGCACGGAGCCGCTCGCCCTCCCTCAGCCGGCTCGGGGAGGAGGCCCGCCGAGCTCCGCCTGCACAGCGCCAGCCCAGGTGAGCGCCGGCAACACACTGGAGAGTGGAGATAGATGTGTGTGCGTGTGTGTGTGTGTGTGTGTGTGTGTGTTTTGTTTGTGTGTGTGTGTGGTGTGCACTACCTGCACTTCGAAAGGAGGCAATGGTTAGGTTTATGCAAGGGGGGGGGGCTCTCCTCTCTTAGCGTTGCTCTCATGGCGCCATTTTGATGCTTCGAGGCCATCACCTGCTGTTAGCATCCCATTGACTTCCATTCATTTTGGCGCCACTTTGACAGAGAATAACTTTTCCATCTGAAGTGTTTAAAGACTCTATTTGTCCGTTGTTTATTTCTAAAGAAACACAATAATGTATAAAAGGCTCCGTTAACCTATAACTCACATTATGGCCCCCTAGCAGATGTTTTTATAAAAATAGGCTAAGAATTGTGTCATAACCACGCAAATTACTGTCGCATAGTCGACAAATCACCGTATTGTCAGGAGAAGTTTGCAGACAGTTTGGACTTCAATCAGCTGTTTAGGTTTAATTACTAATGTTA
>NW_022605575.1:223769-223870 GCF_008692095.1 Etheostoma spectabile
ATGTTAGTTAGCAGTAATTAGCCTGTACCTATGTTACCTCCTAACATATACCTACCTCTCCGTCTCTGCTGATTAGGAATGATTGAGATTTCTCTTGCACA
>NW_022605575.1:223880-224388 GCF_008692095.1 Etheostoma spectabile
ACCAGAAGACTTACAGCTTTCAGACAGGTTGCTCACGTCACATCTACGTCGTCCAGCTCAGTTGGAGGCTGCGCAGTAACGCTCAGCATCACCGGCAAAGAGCTTCTAATGGACTTCACCGGTCTCCGTCCAGAACAACGGGACCTGTTGGTCCATTCCTTTAACTGTCTATGGTTAGGTGCCTGGAAGTCGACGTTGGGGGCTTAAAACACCATTGAACGTCAGATACCGAACCTAAAATCCTAAAGAGAGACAACGGTGGAGAGTAGTAGAGAGTAGCATGAAAGATGGAAAGGTACTGCAGGTTGGGGGGGCACTAGGGTTGGAGACTAAGGTTCATGTCCTGTACGTGTGTCACTGAAACGGACATTTTGTAACCCCACCCACCATGTTTTATCTTTTCCTAAACCTAACTGTCCCGTCCTTGTCCCGCATGTCCTTGGGTCAAAGTAACCCGTTGTCCTATATCAATGTTCTTTTTAATTCCCCAAAATAACATGATTGATTC
>NW_022605575.1:224559-224831 GCF_008692095.1 Etheostoma spectabile
AGTCTCAATAATTCCTAATTTCTGCTTTTCTAACTCAAACATTAGGTATAATTTCCCAGAAAGGAGGTGTATTGAACATAATTTCCAAAAATAACTGTAAAAGTGAAGTCAAAAATGTTGAAAACGTCAAAAGTGACAAACATTGAAAAAAAAGCATCTAGTGTTGAAAAAAGGGACAAAAACATAAGAAAGAAATCGATAAAAAGCATCAACAAAAGTGTAGAGATGTGTCTGGTGTAGGTATAATTTCCAATAAATGAGGTTTATTGACC